>NC_056701.1:1464351-1551851 GCF_018831695.1 Puntigrus tetrazona
GTCTATTGTAGAACAAAATAATAGTGCATAATGAACGAACAAATTGAATGCAATTGTCAGACACTGCACATCACAAATGTGGGGAAATTATGTGAAGAAGATGATGAATGGGTTCATGAATGGGACCGGATTTCAGGAATTAAATAATGAACCATAATAATAAATGACTTAATTTACTTATTTTCATGGTAAATTCTGCCATTGTCCTCTGTTTTGTTGCTCTTCCTATAGGTGCAATTTCACACATGCTTGTCAAATTGATTATTGATTGAGTTCCACTACACAAAAGCTTACGCCATCTAAGGACATGAGCCGATTTAAAATAGCGGTAAAAGTTGAATTTGAAAACAGTAAAACATACACATGTCTGCCTTTACTGGCGCTCCTGAAGAGTTTACAGTAATGAGCTAAAGCAAACTTTTCATCATTTCTACAAACACTCAAAACACAGCGTGTCAGAGAATGAAGACCTAAAATATAGTATAAGCTGCCTAGTCCTACAACAAACAGCAGTTTCAAAAGTATTGAAAATATTATATGTAAAATATTGCACAAGTGATACAATAAGTAACAAATCTTTTAGAAATATTTAATATTTAGGAATAGTTTATTCCTGTCTTCAGTTGAACAACACTTTTAATTGGTTTCATGGATGCAAAACAACAATATTATCTGAAATTGTGAATTTACTAACTATTTCACACAATTCTGATTAAAGTTTAAATTATGTCTAAAATTATGTCTAAAGACATTAACACAATTCCAATAACATTTGGATGTTTGAATTGTGAGATAAAAACACAGAATTACATAAGCTACTTTTTATGCAACTGAAAAGCTTGTATAGTAAATCCAAAGGACATGAATATCAAGGTTTCAATTGAATTTTTTGCATAGAGGACCCTTCTTTTTCTATTGTACATTCTATAAAGTAATGTAATTCAGTTTTAGATACTGTTGTATTTTGTACAAGAATTGTCAAACATTCAACACTGAAGGCTTAATAAAATAACTAACATAATAATAAAAAACTATTTTATTCTAGTAAAACATAAACATGATAATTTTGTATTTTTGTAAAGTCATCATTTGTTAGAATTTGTCAGTCTGTGTGCTATGATTGACTATATGTTTTTTGCTGTGTTGATGAATGCTGTGTGGAGACTGTCAGGGTTGGATTAGACAGTCCAGAAGGTACTTCCCAAGATGTGCATTTACAGACAAGAGATCAGATGTGATGTTGATGGATTGGCCTCATATAAGTATTTCAATTAATGCAACTATTTTGGGAGGCTATAGGACTAGCAGTGGTCAGAAGCTGAAACCCTGCAATTGTGAAATGGCAATTTTCCACAACGCTGCAGTCATCAAGGAAAATGTCTTAATGAGGGGAGGAGGCCTTCATGTGAGAACACACATGAAGGCAGAGAAGCTATCTCGCAGGAGCGAAAGGCCATGTGAGATTCAGAATATATTTTGGTTGTCTTTGTTGTTATATTTATTTATGCGCTCCAACCAGCGTAAACGATGCTTCAAGAGCACTTCAAAGGAGACATATTCAGCATGCGTCACAATGCATTTGTAACATAATATCCGTTTTCCAAATCACTCAAAGTGGTTGTTGAAATCTTAGTAGCTAATAAGGCACAGGAACGTTAACTGTGAATAGAAACTAACAGAAAAACTAACAAGGAACTAAGAGCTAACCAGAGGTGGAGCGTCAAGCTTCAACTTTAACTTTCGAAACACTGAATATTTGAACTATGGTGGTAATGATGAAACCGTCAACTGAGTTGGCTGCACGACGCTTTGGGAAAGCTAGCTATGGGAAGACTACACGCCATATTTCTGAATGGAGTAGCTGAAAGGCATCCCAGGAGGGGATGAAGACCATCTCTTTTCAACAGGTCAGATCTGCCTTAAAAACTCATCCAGTTGGAACCTATGTTATTCTGCGGGCACCACATAGACATCCAGCCATTAAGAGACAGCAGTCTGCTGTGAATCCTCATCACCCCAGTAAGCAGGGAGAGGACCGAGCATATTGCGGAATAAACTTGCTATAGTTTTAACTCATAGACTGGAGGGGTGGGATTATTTTTGTGATGTTTATCAGCTATTTTTACTCCCTGAAGGTAGAGTAATGAATGAATGCTCATTTTTGGGTGAACTATTCCTTTAACTCACATAAAAGTCTATTATTACATTAACAATGTGTATTAACATAACATTAAATATTAAATAAAGGTGGGCGTGGGATGCATTTTAGCTCTCTCTCCTGTCCATCTCTCACCGAACACAGCTAACACTTAGATGAAATTTGTTAGAGGATATTCTACACAAGACATCAAATGGCATTAGAATATAAGTCAATTCAAAGCAGAGCAATATGTCAGACTTTTAACTATTTATTAATTTGTGGTTTTAATTTGTGCAAATAAATAGTTCACCATAAGACTAAGAGATGTGCATTGACAAAGTGCATTTTCAGGTTACCCATATACTATATAAGGTCTAATTAGAGTCCATTAAAAAGTCTCACAACAATGTTACTAAAGGCGCTAAGTTTAGGGGATGCTGCGTTTCTCTGATGACCGCATTACCAGATAGAAACAAAACAAGTCGTTGTCAGTTTTAGAAGTAAAAATATTGGAAAATAATATTTGAATACTTTATTTAATACTTTTTATTAAAGAAAAACAGATCAATTTAAGTAAAACAGAATATAACGGAAGCATTAATACCGTCATTTGAATGCCTCTCGATCTTTTCATTTCTTCTCCATGTGTTATAATTCTGAGAGAAAATCAAATCTAAATCCACCAAAAAAGGTATTATTATTAATGTTAGGCTCTGATGAACTTCAAGTCTCTGTCACGATTTAAGCTTTGCGGGACGGAGGACAGAGGCTTAGAATAAACTTAAAGAGATGAAAGCAATAACAAAGTCCGAGGGCGTGACATTACCCCCTCCCGGAAGGGTGCGTCCTCGCACCTAAAGGGTAACAAATAAAAACAAACAAAAACCAAAATGACTAGGATTTGGGGATACCGGGTCTTGGGAGGAGGTTCTGGTGGAGGGCGGATCCCCAGGAGGGGCAGGCAAAGGCAGAAGGGTCAAGGAGGAACAGACGGAGGAGGCCAGGAGAAGACAGGAGGAGTCCGAGCAGGAGAGATCCAGAGCCCAGCTCTGGTGGTCCACGGTGGAGCCGACGGAGGAGGAGCCAGGAAGGAGGACTGGAGGAGTCGGAGCAGGAGAGATCCAGAGCCCAGCTATGGTGGTCCAAGGTGGAGCCGGCGGAGGAGGAGCCATGGAGGAGGAGCAGCCATCAACGCCATGGAGCCGACCGACGGCGGCGGGCAGGTGGTGGAGGAGACTGGCGGAGACGGAGGTTTAAGGTGACGTCGGCGCTGGAGGTTCAAGGCGACGCCGCAGGCACCGGCGACTGACACGAGAGCGGGGGCGGGAAGGGCGGCGGAGCCAGGAGCGATTTGAGACTGAGGTGAAGCTGGAGGAAGGAGGAGCCTGACAGAGCCGGTGGGATGGAGGGACGAGGCAAAGCCGAGGGAGGAATCCGAGAGCTGACGGATGGTCGAAGGTGACAGACCAAGCGGAGCCAGGTGACGATGAAGCCTGGTGGAGCTGGTGGACTGACGGACCACGGTGTAGAGGAGGGAGCTAGGAGCCCAGGGGAGCCGACGGGTTCACGGAGCCGAGGAGGAGTCTGGCGCGGGCAATGGAACGGGACAGAGCGCATATGGCGCGGGCACTGAAGGCGGGACAGAGCACACGTGGCGCGGGCACCTGGAACAGGACAGGCGCGACGTGGCGCGGGCACTGGGCGGACAGAGCGCCACGTGCGCGGGCACTGGAACAGGGCGGCTGGGGCGGAACCAGCGGCTAGCGGGGCGGCTGGGCGGAACCAGCGGGCTAACGTGGACGGCTGGGGCGGAACCAGCGGAGCTAACGATGGATGGCTGGGCGAACCAGCGGGCTAGCGGGGCGGCTGGGCGGAACCAGCGGACTAACGGACGGCTGGGCGGAACCAGCGGGCTAACGGGGTAGCTGAATGGGAACAGGAACTCAGGATACAGGGAGGTGCCCAGTCTAAGTCCAAGTCCAAGTCTACATCATCCAGCTCCCTTTGCAGATCCAGCAGCCCCAGGTGGATGATCAGCTCATCCTCAGCCGATGTGCAGTAGGCGGAGCTCCACTCCGCCGCTCTCTGCGCAGTCGGCTGTGTCCACCGTGAGGAACTCCGTTGCTGGCTCGCGCACCTGGTCTGACGTATATGGCTCGGGTCCTGTTCACGCCCCACGACTCTGTCGCTCTCTCTGGCGATGGGTCCGTGGTCGGCTGACTCCGCCCGTGTCAGCGGTGTGGGCTCAGGCTGGGGCTCGGACCTTGCGGTGAAGGGATGAGTTGGGGCTCTGGATCTGGAGTGGGGCTGGTGTCGGTGTCCTCAGGCGCAACCATCATTGTAGATTTGCAGGACACCAGCACCCACTCGACACGACGGCGGCGAGGCTCTCTTGAGACCGCTCCCGGACAGCTGGGCTTGGCTGGAGGTATTAAGTCCATGTGGAAATAGGTTCCCGCACAGAAAGCTGTCCGGGGTAGCGCGAAGTCGTTGGCCAGTTCGAGAACAGTTCGGTATAGTCCTCGAGAGAGCAATCCCCTGCTCCAGCAGAGCGGATGAGGAAGTTTGGGTCTTTAAACTGGGCAAACATGACAAAAACAAAAAATAAGAGGGGAAAATACACTGCGCTATTTACTTTTTGTAGGTCAGCGTTCTGTCACGGTTGCGCTTTCATGCTGGACGGAGGACCACGAGGCTTAGAATAAACTTAAATGGATTTAATCTCAAAAGGTAAAAATAAAAGATACAAAAGGCTGGCAGGTAGAACAGGCAGGCAGGATAAACACAGGGGTAGACATCAGGTAAGGACCTCGGACGCCGGACCAACAGAACTCAAAACACAGGACTTAAATACACAGGGTAATTGACAACACTGACGAGACACGGCTGCAGACAATCATACAATTAACATGGAGGAAAGGCAGGGCACAGGAACACATGGCACGAGATGAAAACAATAACAAAGTCCGAGAACGTGACAGTCTCACAGGATTTTACACAATGGCTTTTCCAAATCTTTAATCTTCTTTTTCAGATTTTCCACTTCTTCACTTGTCTCGTGTTTCAAGTGATGGTAAAGCTGGTTCAGTAATTCCTGATGTTTCCGATGTTCTTCCAGTATCTTCTGGAGCTCCTGAACGTGCTGCTCTTTTATCTCCCTGAAATCATTAAATTCTTCTGCCTGTTTCTGGCTTCCGTTTTTTCATGTTTCTTCTTGATGACTTTTATTTTCTCTTCGTATTCCTTTTTTATTTCATCTCGCTCCTTCTCTTCTTCTTGTTCTTTTCTCCCCTTCTCCTCTATTTCTCTTCTCTTCATCTCTTCTTCTTGCTCTTGTTTCAGATCTTCAATCATTTTCTTCCATCGCTCTCTCTTCTTCTCGTCTCTTATCTTCTTCTCGTTTCTTTTCTCCACTCCTCTTTCCTCTCTTGCTCCAGCTGCTCATAATATCTTTTTGTTTCCATTTTCTTTTCTTCATATTCTCTCTCTTTCTCTTCTCTTTCTCTTTTCTGTTTCTGTCTCTCCTCCTCTATCTTCTCTCTCTCTTGTTCTCTCTCTCTTTCAAACTTCTTTCTCATTTTCTCCAGTTCTCCTTGTTTTCTCTCAGTTGCTCCTCGTGTTTCTCTTTCTCTTTCTTTCTTCTTCCTCTCGCGTCAGCTCATCTATGCGTTTCTTTTCATCCTCCCATTCTCTCTGCTGTCGTTTAATTTCCTCCTTTCTGTCATTTTCTGCATCTTTTATTTTCCTCACCCATTCTTGTCTCTCCTTTTCTTCTTCTTCATTCCTCATTTTCTTCTCCAAATCTCTCTTTTTTATTTCCTCCTCTTGTTTAATCTTCAACTCTGTTATAATACGTTCTTGTTCACTTTTCAACTTTTCTCGCTCCTGTCTGTTTTTCTCTTCTCTCTTTCTATCTTCTTCTTCTCTTTCATTTTGAAGTTTTTCATGCTCACGATCTCTGGTTTTCAATCTCCTTCTTCATCTCTTCTATTTTGTTATGATATTCAGCTTTTTGCTGTTTTTCTTCTTCTGATTGTTTTCGTTTTCGATCTCTCTGTTTCTTCTGTTCAGCTTTTTCTTTCTCCTCAGACTCTTTTCTGAGTTTTTCCTCTTTTTCTTTGAACTGATTCTGCATTTTCATTTTCTCCTCATCTGCTCTTTGTTTCTCTTCCTCGAGCCTCTTCATCATGTTTTTCATTTCCATCTCATATTTGGCTTTAACGCCTCATTTTGTGTCTGAATTTCTTTCTCTCTTTCATTCAGTATTTGCTCCATTCTCTTCTTAATGGACATCTCGCCTCCTCAAACATGCTGTTAGTGAAGTATCGGCCCTCATTAGTGTTTTTCAGCTCTTCTATCATGTTTATCAGTTGAATCACTTGAGTTTTGTCTTGTTTTCTCTGTTGTTGAAAGCCAGGAACCTGTTTCCACAATCTCTGATCAGTTTCTTGGCCTCAGCATTGTTTCTCTCCACATACGCTTCTATGGATTCATTCTCGAGATCATCTCCTCTAGTGAAAATACGATGCTGAACTGAGCAGCTTTTGGACCAAAGATCTTCTTTATTAGATCCACAGTATCCGTTTCCACCTTTATAAATCTCCCCACGCTCAGCACGATGACAAACACGTGAGGTCCGGGGACGACAATGAAACACATTTCACTATCTCTTCCACCGCTTGTTCATTTGACAGAGTCGTGTCGGAAGAGTCCTGGCGTATCAACAACAGCTACCGATCGACCAGCAACTTCACCAACTCCTTTCTGGCAGTCGGTCGTCACTGAATCCATGTTCGCTTGACTCAAAACTCGTTTCTTCCCAGAATAGTGTTTCCTGTTGCGCTCTTTCCATTTCCTGTTCTCCCGATCAACACAATCCTCAGACCCTTCTGATCATCTGAACATTCAGCACCTAGAAATAATGCATATACATTTATTAATATAATGCAGTTCTATTTTTGGAGTTTTTCACTTCATATCTCATTCATAATGTGATTACAATGGGATGAATTAAACATTACCTCATTTAAATAACGTGATAAAGCTCATAATTGTAGCAAAAGTGCTGCCAACTCACAGGCTAATTAGCATATTCATGATGTCAGAGCATGTATATATATATAAGCGTTCTTTACAGTTCCAAAGGATGTGTTACTTTTACCTTTATGAGCATTACTTTTACATTTATTTTTGAACTGAAAAAATAATATGTGACTGATAGCGCCTGGCGCCTCCCCCTTCCAGAGCAAGCGTCTCAAAGGCAGACACATTTTATGTAGCTCAAACATTCAAAGTAGCATTGCGATATGTTATATAATTATTAAGATTTTATTTTAGGCAAATTGTGATGATTTGTGAAGGCTAAATTAATTAACCTGCTTCTCCTGGGGGGGAAAAATAAAAAAATTCTGCTAAGTGCGTACACGTCGGAAGAAAGTGGACTGCATTTCTTTTTGTTTTCTTGTGCATTTGCAACTTTTAATCACTGAAGCGCAACGAGTTATTAAGCAAACTCTTCAAAGAGTTACATAAGCATAAAAAAACATAATAAAAGTGCTCCACAAGGCCTCAATGTGTTTGCATAAGAAAAATATCCACATTTGAAACGTAATCTCTAGTTTACAGTAACTGTCTCATTACGCTTTCCCAAGAGAGTGGCGTTCAGCAGATGACGCTGGATTTAGCTTCAATGAAAGTAAGGAACAACAAAACAAGAATTAGAAGAAGCATGTTCTCACCAGAGCTTAAACCATCAACCGCTGAAAAATCAACCACTTTCTTGTGATTGCTGAGTACAACAGTTTTTGGAAGCTAGATATTGGAAGCAATATTGATTTTTTTTCTTACATAAACATATATGAAAGAAGAAAATCACTTACACCTTCAATGGCTCGAGGGTGAGTAAATCATGTGGTATGTTGGAGCAGACACACCACGATTGCTGCAAGATCGTGATTTTACATTCTGACCGAAGAAAACACTCACCTTCCAAACATATTTTTGCTTTAATGCTTTGATTTCGTTCTCCATCCTCTTCAGTTCTTCTTTATATTTCTCTTCTGTTTCACGTCTGGCTCTATTTTCTTGCGCTTTCATGTACATCTGAAGCGAATATGGTTCGGTCTTCATGTTCTCTATACAATCCAGTAGCTGAGACAGCACCTGTTTTGAGTTTTCGTGATCTTTTAAACCCATCACACAGTACTGACCCCCACAGTGACCGATTAACCTCTGAGTTTCCGGGCTGTGTTTTATAAAGTCTGTCACTGGCCTGTTAACACTGCCGTCATTGGTAAACATTACTATTAAGTGCTCTCTGGAGTAAAAGTTCTTCTGGATCGCCTCCACCTCGGCTTTGACTTCATCCGTCACTGGACCAACAGGAATAACGAGGAGGAAAACGTGAACCCCAGGATCACAGAGAGACACGCAGCGGAGAGCCTGAGGCGTCACTTCCTCCTCGGAGAGCCGACTGAGAGCTGGGAGCTCCACCACCGTGATCGGACGTCTGTCAATCGTCTCCTCTTTCTTCACGCACTCTTCGCTCATCTCTCTCGGCGACAGTTTCTGAATTTTGCCTCGTAGAAGTTTAGACACCGAGACTTTGGGCGCCGGATCACTTCCACACACCACCAGATTCAGCTTCTGCTTCCTGGAGAAATTAGCTGGCACTGGAAAACGCATCAAGGGCGTTAGGCGCCGCTTAAAAACAACCGCATTTTAGAATATGGAAAAATAAACATGGGTGTAAAACGTTTGCGGTAGTTTCGTCAACTTACAGCTCGAACGAATCCACTTATTTATGTTAGCTGTAAAAAATAAGCAAAAAAAACATTAAATATGGATGTTTGACAATATGGAGATTAGGTAAACATTCCTGTTATTTTTGTCGAAAGCATTATTATATATAATTGTTTCTTAATTGATTCTCAAGTGTTTGTTCCTATTACTAAATTCTACATTAAAGTAATAGTTCATCCAAAAATGAAAACTGTGTCAATGTGTACTCACCCTTCAATTAGTTCCAACCCTGTATTAATTTCTCTCTGGTGAACCCAAAGGAAAATATTTGTGACCAGGCTGTTTTGGGTCACCATTGACTTCTGTAGTATTTTTTTCTCACTATGGAAGTCAATGGTGACCCAAAATCCATACAGGTTTGGAACTACTTGAGGATGAGTAAACAATGACAGAATTTAAATTTTTAAGTGAACTATTACTTTATTTCTCAGAATAGGATTTCACTAAACTTGTTTTTTTATTATAAACATGTACTTTTATCCAATGAGAATGATTCTCAATGCATGTTTTCATACATTTATTTTGCCTGCTGGTAAATTTCCAGGGCACCAACTGCATGTAAATCGTCTCTTGACATGCTTTGTTGACAAGCCCCTTTTATATTATTTCTATATCACTATTCGATACTGTTCAGATACAATCTGTGTTGTTGAAAGCACTATATAAATAAAAGTGATTGATTGATGGATTTCTCTAACATTCACAAGTATAGGAGTAAACTGTCTCTGTATTGCTATAGTCTTTGGAGAAGATATAGGGTTAAGATCTGAGACAGTGGAGATAGCCAACAAAACGAAGGTAAATTAAGGAATTATAATTACCTATTTAATCTATAAATTAATGTTATTGCAAACGTCATTGCTATTTGTTCATCGTTGTGCCATTGTTTTATTTGTAAGAGCGACATAGTGATGAACGCACTCTGTTTGTCCTTTAAGGGCTACAGTACAAACTATGTAGGGACTGGAACATAACGGTTTATTGTGTGAGCTGTTGCATATATTATATTGCATTTCTATCAACCTAAAGATCCTCCTAAATATTACACAATGTACCTTTGAGAAATTTCTTAACTTGCCTTAATACCTAAGTTTCACGAATTCTCAGCAATTAAGGCCAAAATGGCACTTCGAAAAGCCTTATAAATGTGTGCCCCGTGTTTTTAGGTGTGACCTTCAGGCCTTACTCTAACTTACTCAGACCTCCTTCGCTTCCCTTGCTCTGTTTAGGTTTTCCGTCATCTTTGTAGGAGGAACGCTCTTCGTGTTTCTCCTCTGACCTGCCTGGATCGTCAAACCGCTCTGCTCCTCATCCGTCGACGTTGCTTTGACATCTTCATAGATCTCACATGTGAGAAATTCCTCGTGGCTTTCCCCGAGTATCTCATCAACCCTCTTGCAAACTTCAGATTGCCATTCGGGGCTTTGGTTTTCAAACTCCAGATGCCGTCCCCCGCACTCCTTTATTAGCCGACTGGCGGCCGCATGCTTCGAGGTGTCCGTGTCTTCATCGGTCGTGAGAACGATGGTGCGTTTAATCGCTTCTTCGCTGAACTTGCTGAGCACGTGTTTCACTCTGGTGGCGTCCTCCTCGGTGAAGTCTCTGTACTGCAGTGCGATCATGAAGGCGTGAGGGCCCGGGTCGGACAGAGACACACACTCCTTCACTGTCTGCGTGATCTGGTGGTCGGAGATGTTCGGATCCAGCAGGTGAAGAGTGTTGATGACCGTGACGTGTCTGTCCCTCACCGTTCCTCCGATCATGGTCAGGTTGTGTTGTAGGATAGGCACGTCGCTCTCACGCACGTCTACTCCCAGGATGGAGTTTCTGACTCGGCCGTTGTGCGATACACTCTTTCCCAAAAGAATAATCCTCTGATCACGCACTGAAATAAACAAGAACACATGCATATATTAAAAAAAACATTCGGGTTTTATTTGGGGAACGATGAAAGGCATTTAGCATCTTCTTTAACCAGAAAGAGGAGCAATCCAAAATATCTGGAAAATAAACACACTTCTGGAGTTGTAATATAGCTACAAATATCTTTACTTTGACTTCTTCGCCTCTCTGAAAATGAAATCAGATGTGATTGAAGCTTCATTACTATCAAGACTGACTGGATTTAATAAATGTGTTCAGAACAGATAAGGGTTTTATTCAAAGACAGAATATTGGGTCTATATTGGAAAAAATGCTTATTCGGTAACTATGAAGGACATAATGCAGGATATTAATATTACTACATTAACTAATATAACTATAATATACTATATAAATATGCTATAATATACTATATAAACTTCACTAATTATTAGATCAAATTAGATTAGATTAAACTTCACTAATTATTAGATCCCAAGATGGCGCCGTTGAGTTCGGCTGCGTCCACGACTGCTCCTGCAAAACTTTTTGTTTTTCTTTTAATTGTTAGTATTTTGGATAGTCTCATGCGCGGTTTTCTTTATATAAGATGGCTGTTACTACATACGACCAAGCCACTCTTATATCTATTGGTGTACAATGCACCCAACTTTCGCCGCGTTTTAAACCCGGACCCATGTTGGCGGCGAGATCCTGTCGAAGACAAAGGACGCGACCGGACCGGCGTCCACGAGTGAAACGAGCGGCGTCAGGAACAGGTTGAGGGCACGCGCACACCGCGCTCCCTACCTAGTGTCCTGTTAGCCAACGTCCAGTCTCTGGAAAACAAGCTCGATGACCTCAGGGCAAGGATCAAGTTCCAGAGAGACATTCGGGACTGCAACCTCCTCTGGTTCACAGAGACATGGCTGAACCCAGCGGTACCGGACCACGCGCCATACAACCGGCCGAGTTTTTCTCTGTTTACCGTATGGACAGAACAATGGAGTCGGGAAGACAAGGGGAGGTGGAGTGTGTCTGATGGTGAACAACCGCTGGTGCGACAGTGCGGCGTTGTTTCTCTCTCACGCTCCTGCACACCAAACCTGGAACTTCTGACCATCAAATGTCGCCCTTTCTATCTTCCACTGGAATTCAGCTCGGTCATAGTCAGCGCCGTTTATATTCCACCTCAAGCGGACACGGACACTGCAATATGGGACTTACACGACCACCTCACAACACACCAGTCACAGCACCGGACGCCGCACTCATTGTGCTGGGGATTTTAACAGTGCAAACCTCAAGCGCGCACTGCCGAACTTTCACCAGCACATCACCTGCCCCACCAGGGGCGAAAGGACACTGGATCACTGCTACACACCCTTCAGAGACAGCTACCAGGTAAAATCATGCCCGCCCGTTTGGTAAATCAGACCATGCCGCCATTTTCCTCGTACCTGTTTACAAAACAGAGGCTGAAACAGGAAGCCCGGTACAGAGGAGGTGTCACGCTGGACTGACCATTCGTGGCCGCTCTGCAGGGCGCTTTGGATGACGCAGACTGGGCCATGTTCAGGTGTAGCTCCGAGGACACCAACGTGTTCACGGAAGCAGTGGTGGGAATCATCAGGAAACTAGCAGATGACACGGTAGAGAAAACCGTCATCAGGACGTTTCCCAACCAGAACCCGTGGGTAGACAAAACTATCCGTGACTCTCTGAGATCCCGCTCCGCAGCCTATAACACGGGGATAGTCACCGGGGATATGACCGAATACAAGGCTGCGTCGTACAGCGTGCGCAGTGCGGTTAAGGAGGCAAAGAGGCGCTACGGGAGGAAACTAGAGTCACAGTTTCAACACAGTGACTCTAGGAGCCTGTGGCAGGGACTGAGAAACATCACGGACTATAAAACGAGAGCGCGGATGCTTCTCTGGCAGACGAGCTAAATAACTGCTGTACTCGCTGTACACACATGTACACACATGACTATGTGGCCACTACAAACTCCACCACCATCATTAAATTTGCTGACGACACTGTCGTGGTTGGCCTGATCTCCAACAACGATGGCCTACCTTCAGGAGATCAACAACCTGGAGAGATGGTGTCAGGAGAACAATCTGCTCCTGAACGTCAGCAAAACAAAGGAGTTAATAGTGGACTTCAGCACGAAGCAGGTGCGCTCTTACCATCCCATCATGATCGACGGGACCCCAGTGGAGAGAGTGGACAGTTTTTGGTACCTGGGTGTTCACATCACGCAGGACCTGTCTTGGTCCTGTCACATCAACACCCTGGTGAAGAAGGCCCGGCAGCGTCTATACCATCTGAGGCGCTTAAGGGACTTCAGACTCCCATCTCAGGTGCTCAGGAACTTTTACACCTGCACCATCGAGAGTGTCCTGACGGGAAACATCACCTCCTGGTTCAGGAACAGCACCATGCAGGACAGGCGAGCTCTTCAGAAGGTGGTGCGGTCAGCTGAGCTCCCTGTGCTGCAGCACATCTACAACAAGCGGTGCTGTACCAGGGCCAGGAAGATCGTGGAAGACCTCAGCCATCCCAACAATGGACTCTTTTCTCTGCTGCGTTCAGGAAAGCGCTTTGCGTTCCCTGAAGGCAAACACAGAAGAATGAGGAGGAGCTTCTTGCCATGAGGCCATTCGGTGTCTGATCCAGAGAACACCCAGTACCTAATCACCGGGATTCCCATGTTTAGCCTCTCTTTCCCAGATACTCGCCAGTTACTTTTGGACAATTGCACTAGTCACTTTGCACTGGACATTCGCACAGCCACTTTACACTTTACACTTTATATCTTATACTTATATTTTATATTCTATACTTTATTTTATTTTTTATACTTTACTTTGCAGACTTCTTTTTTATACATATTTTTATATTTTATATTTATATATATATTTAAATTTTGTTTTCTATTTTGATGCTGGACGGTTGTAAAGAACATTTCACTGCATGTCGTACCATGTATGTATGTGTATGTGACAAATAAAATTTGAATTTGAATTTGAATTATTAACTAATATGGAAACAAGATTGATAAAACAGTAAATAATAGTGAATGTAGAGGTCATTTTTAATGAATGACATTATATTTATTAAGGACTACGCCAAATATAAAGAATTAATAATTAAGTAATAATTAAGTAAACAACTGCATTTTTGCATTTACGTCTAATTGCATTACGTCTCCTTTATTCTTGTCACAGGAATGTAAAACCTGTAATAGTGAGATGTCTGGTAATAAGTACAAAAAAACACCTCTTTCTCATATTTCAGACGCATTAATACTGTGATTAGTAATTAATTGAGCATCCTTGGTAAGTGTTCTTGAAGAAACTACTCTCCTTGATTATATACTGGTTACCTCAGAAGTTTATCAGTGACAAAGTCATGATCCTAAAATCCAAAATATTTACTTATTAGTTTGTTTGATCATAGTAGTAATTGTGATTGCAACGTACCACCTTCATTCCTTCATTGCTTAACTTTGCAAGTCTTGAACATCTTAACCTTTGGTGGATGTGACATACACTTGGAAGTCAGGAACATTAACGTTCATCATCAGTTTCCGTTAAATTTCTTCGTGTAAAAACGGCCAAACTAAACGTTTACTAGGCCGACTTTTAAAACCAGACGCATCTGAATAAAGTAGTAAATGAATGCGCTCTTAAAAGCGGTTGGTAACCGTAAAAAACGCACCCCTGTCTTCCGCGCGCTGCGTCGCACCACGGCCGATGATTTCATCCACTTTTCGGAGTATCTGAGAGCGCGGCGTGCTTTGAAGCCCGAGGAGTCCTCCGCCGCATTCCGCGGATATCTGCTGAACGCGTTCGTTCCCGCCGCGCGCCGCCTCGTCGGTCGTCACGATCACCGCGCGCTCCGCCGCCTGCTCCCCGAAGCAGTGCAGCACCGAGCTCAGCGTGTCTCGGTTCTTCTCGGTGAAGTCGCGGTGCTGCAGCACCAGTATGATGGCGTGCGGCTCCGGGGCGGTCAGCTTGGACACGTGGTGTGCTATCGTCTGTAGTCCGAGTCCCGGGGAGAGCAGGTTGCTCGAGATGACCACCGTGAGCTTCCTGTCCTCCACCGATCCGCTCAGCGTCTCCACGTCGGGCTGCGGGCTTCTCTTTCCAAACGCGTCCTTGTTTAAGATCAGGTTTCCCACTTTGGCGTTTTCTGAAGCGTTCTTGCCCACCAGAACAATCCTCAGGTCGCTCACTGAAACACACAACAGAGAATCAAACCAACCGAGAACCGTTTATTGATTACTTAATTATTAAAAGCACTCGCGTGAAGTCGGGTTTGATCAGCTGTGGCTGACCACATTTAATACATAAAATGCAAGCTATTAACTAATTTCATTGAGTTATTAGTTAGTTGTGCTCACTGTTCGGGCGGCTACCGGGTGGGCTTTGGTCTCCCTTGGTTTCTATAAAATAAATGGACAAACAAACAAACAAACAGGCAGTTATTAATACCTGCGTTATTATAAGAGCAAGTAAACAAGACCGAGGAGAACGCGCGCATCTCGAAGTCTGACACGTGATCTGTTAAAAGTTGACTTGCATTTAAACAAAATCAAGTGAAGGTGCAATACTGAAAGATTGAATAGTTTTGAGTCAGCAAAGCAAAATATTATACATTTTATAGTTTGAATACTTTAATTAATTTGCCGTTATGGTGTAATCGAGCAGTTTTATAGCTGCTTTAGGCGCTTTAGGGAGCAGTAGGGAGCAGGTTGCCAGGTATTTTTCCGATTCTTTTAGCAAAACAGCTTCATCCGTTTGACAGCACACACTGAAGGCTCTCCACCGACTGAAGAACAAGCTGAGAGTATTGTTTTGTGTTTGTGCTGTTTCTCCGTTCGTTTGTTCTGTTTGCGGGTGTTTTCTTTAGGTTTGTGTTGACGTGTAGAGACAGGATTTATAAGAAGAGATGAACATCTCGCAAGACACCCGAGATAAAGGAAATAAATCATGCGTGTTCCTTTAAAATAAAGTTAGATCAAACGGCCTTGTGAGTCACTTCGAGGAGCCTAATATTACTTTGTAAGAGAAGCCTGGTTTTTGTTATTGATCAGAAGGTGCTCATATTTTGTTTGTTTTTTTTTAGGCTGAAGATGAAATCCTAGAACCTCCTCTGGTTGGACATCACTTTTTTTAAAGGGGGCCAGTTTCGATGATTTGGACAGACCATTCTCTCTCACACACACACTCACACACACACACACACACACACACACACACACACACACACACACACACACACACACACACACACACACACACACACACACACACACACACACACACACACACACACACACACACACACACTCTCTCTCTCACTCCACACACACACACACACACTCTCACTCACACACACACACACACACACACACACACACACACACACACACACACACACACACACTCACACACACACACACACACACACACACTCACACACACACACACACACACACACACACACACACACACACACACTGTGTTATTGTGCACTCTCTCATAACTTTTTTCCACACACACATTCTCCATACACACACATGAAGCAAACACAGGAATTTAACTCTATTCACACACACAAATGTAAACACACATGATTCACACACACACACACATTCATCCCACATGTAGCTCAGGAGCATTCACTCACAGAAGGGCACTCTGACAAGAAGGGAATGATTTGGAAAGTCGAAGGCATGTAAACACTTGCACACACACACAGAGGACGGAAGCTCTCTCTCACACACACACATACAGAATGCCTTACACACAGTCAACAGAAACACACAAACTACTCTCTCTGTACACTCACACATGCACACACACACTCAGCACACACTCTCTCTCACACATTTTCAAACACACACACACACAAAACACACACACACACACACACACACGCCACACACACACAATAACACACACACACACATCACACACCACACTTTGTGTCACACACACACTCACATCACACACACTACATCACACTCACGGTTTAGTGCTCACTCCTTGTGTCCACACACTGCACACGCACACACGTAGTTACACACCACCCACACACACACACACACACACTCCAGAGGCACCTCACACACTCTCACATCTCACACACACACACACGACTACACACATGCCACGCTCTGTGTTCAGTTACGCACTCCCTTGATCACGCGAGGACTGAGCGGAAATCGCGCGCGCAGTTATACTGTAGTCAACTAGACAGGGTTTTTAAATAAAACTATCGGTTTGCCGTACAGGGTGGTACTCACGCAGATTCTGCGCCATCTCTGCTTCCAGGTGTCCAAATCAGAGAAGAAATCTGATTCTGAAGGAGATCTGAAGGAAACGGTCGAGGAGGGGATGGAGGCAAAGGCCAGTCGTTTAATAAGAGCTCGACACACACCACAGTGTAATAAACAGCAACACAACACGTTATATCAGCACTGCGGCCATCTGAAATCACGAAGAGAGCCTCGTTTTAAGACGGCCGTCGAACTACTTCCATTCTCATCAGAGCGTCCATCTTCTCACCGGAACACGGGCCGCTCTCCCGAAACGAAAGTAAACGGCGCAGAAACGAAAGCCACCACAAGAGGAAGCAGTCCCGACCAGAAGAGACAGAACATACAGGTGCACCTAAAAACACACACTTTATTTGTTTCAGTCAAAGCGCGAGACTTCAGCGCGCGCTTTCAGCCCTTGCTTCTCCCGATTGGGAGGACTTTGATTAACCTCCACAGATCAGAACACGGGGACATGCCAGTCAGATCATTAAATCGTCGTCGTGCATTTTTGCAATTTTACACCTAATGGTGTGCAACGATTACATTTCACAAAACTCAAAGTGCACGTCAAAAGCTGTCGGTATTTTCTCGCCTTGCTTTCAGTGACCTTTTCGCAAAATAGGGCCCTTATTCATCGTCTGGTGTCGTTTACAGCCTTTTATAGCTGCTCTGAATCTGTCATTTTAACCTTGGATCCATTCAAGCTCAATTTCCCGTAACGTTTTCATCCAAACCTTTTTTTTTTTGGCTGAAAAAAGAAATACTTAAACATCTGGGATGCGAGTAAATGATCAGGGACTTTCAGACAGAAACAGCTGGGTTTAGTCGATTAAAAGAAATCATCCATTGCTGGTAAAAGTTATTTCTGCATTCAAAAGGGTGCAATAAAATTTTTAAAGTGTGAAGTTTTTTTTTTTTTTTAAATAAGCACCTTTTGCTCACCAAGCCTGCATTTATTAGATCCAAAATACAGCAAAAGCAAAAATATTGTGAAATATTTTTACTATTTAAAAAAAAAAAAAACTTTATATTTGGTTTGCATAATATGTTATGCGTACGTTTATTGTGTATAAATACACACACATACAGTATATATTTAAAAAACGTTTACATTTGTATATGTATAATCATAATTTATAATGCGAGTAAACATATTTCATATATAAACCACCATTTTTTCTTTAAATATATACATGCATGTTTGTGTATTTATATATACATTAAAAATATACAGAGCACACATACATATATCATGTTAACAACTTTTTTGTGTGTGGTTTGGGACAGAAATGATATTTCAAAAAATAGCAAGGACACCTGAAAGAGTCAGCTGGAGTAAGGATGCTGAAAATCAGCGCCAAAGACACAGGAGTACATTACATTTGAAAATATATCCAGGAACATTTTTCGCTATTTGTCTACAAACTATGAAGAATAAAACAGATTGAACGAAAGCCTGGTTATCTGAGGAAGCTTCAAACATCCGTGTCTCATTTACTCATTTACTCCAAAAAACATTCAAGGCTGAAAAGAAGAAGAACTAGCGCTATTTACAACGGTAAAGTTCTCCATCCGGAGTGAAGATGTTTAAGGCATTTGCTTCCTCCGCTATCATTGAGATGCTTCGTGTACATGATTCCTAAGCGTGACCCTGACATACAGCCATCGTTCCCCATCCCCTACAGCCGATGACCCCTCAGTAGTGAGCTCTACGCTCTCCACGGAGCTCCAGGGACCTTCAAACCAAACCATATTTCTGAAGAGTATCTGACGCAAACAGTTGATTTTAAACGCGCAGAAAAAGCAGCGAGGGCCCGTGTTTAGCTGCATACTAAACATTATAACGAGAGCCACACGGAGTTGGTTTTAAGTGCATTTCTTAAAATGATGAACGTTGGTGAGCCTCAGGCCTATTAACTAAAAGCACTGGGTGTTTTGATGCCGACTAGAGTGTGATACTAATACGTTCTGCTAATGTTCTCCTTAAAGCCACGTTAAATGTCCTGAACGCCTAGTTTTGAAAGAGAGATGCGGGAGATTCCGTTCCATCGCCGCGGCAACCCTGGGAACGCTACTTTGGAACACTCCGGGAACGTTCCGATCGGAAAAAGCTTCCGAGTTACATGAGAAGAAACATTACTGGAGGAGCGTTCCAGAACGTTCTCACGCTTCTGTTTGATTTAAAGTGAACTGGAAGTTAAGTTCTGGGCTTCCAGTCAGAGGAGAACTGACCCCAACTGAGTCTGGTTTTTTTTCTCCATTCTGTATGGATGGGGTTTTGGTTCCTCTGTCTTGCTTTGTTGGGGACACTTAACTTCTAGTGACTATCAGTGAATTGATTACAGAGAGCGTCTCTGCATTTAATAACAAACTGTTCACTCTTGTCATTATACATCCCTGTCATTATATTCTTCTGCTTTATACTGTTCAGTGCTTTGATACAACCTGTGTTGTTAAAAGTGCTTTATAAATAAAAATGATTGATTGATTGATTGATTTGTGGTGGCTTTATTTAAAAGGTTTGAGAAGCGCTGGATAAACCGCACTCTGCCTGGAAGCGCCCATGCTGCCTAAACGTGCTGTCTATGTAGGGCTCGCGGCGCTTGTGAGCGAGCGGGCGTCAGAACTCGTCGTCGGAGCTGAGCAGCAGGGTTTTCTCGTTGCTGCAGCTGTTGGAGCGGCTCAGCGGCTCCGAGCGGCTCTGCTGGGTGTACTGCTGGTACGCCGGAGAGAAGTTATGGATGGCGTCCTGCAGCATGTCGCCCGGATTCATCGTCTCCTTCAGACTGCTGGAGATGCTCATGGGAGCACAGCGACCTGAAACAAACAGCACAACAGTTCCCTATTCACACAGGAAGTCTGTGAGGGGGGGGATCGAAGGAAGACCTGGCAACAGCCTGAGAAAACCATCTACACAAATCTGAACATGAATGAATTAAAATATATTGACTTCCAACAATATGAACAATGCTACAGAAAAATAAACTCTTAAATATGTAGTTTGGAAGAGATTATTTGTAGAAAAATGTTACGTATGTATTCATATATTTCAGTAATAATTATATATATAAAAAAAAAATATATATATATATATATATATATATATATATATATATATATATATATATATATATATATATATGTAGTTTTTATAAAAATATTATTGTTTTTTACTAGAGTATTTACACCTGCAACAACTAGAACTGGATAATAGTAGTAGTAATAATATTAATAATTGCATTCACATTTGATAAAAAATGTAAAAAATCCTCAAAATATTAAAATTTTATTGTAAAAAAAAAAGTAAATTTAAATGACACGAAAGTTCCCTAACAGACACACAGAATGTGTTTTAAAGTGAATCATGCATTTAATGAAGGCTTAAAACTTACCGTACTGGCCATAGATGGGAACACAACCTGAGAGAGACAGAGATGGACAGAGAATACACAGACAAGATGACCGCCGTGAAATTAACAGATGAGAACGAAACACAAACCCAGGAAAGAGAGATGACGCGATAGAGAGGAAGGAACAGAGAAAGACCTTCAGACTTCACCGAAATAAGTCTCGGAGCACCTGGCAACCGTGAAACAGAAATACAGCCCAAGGACCGTTACCCTGAACGTCCAGTCTCTTGTCCATGTAGACCTTGTAGGTGAACGCGTGTCTGAGCGCCAGAGCGGCGAAGAACATCTCGATGCAGATGATGAAGTTCTGGTAACCGGCGGCAACAGTCCCCTCCCCCACGCTGACGTCAGGAGAGCTGACTCGGGCGAACGCGCCGCATTTCTCCAGGATCGCCAGCAGCATCCCTACAGCATTCAGAAGCGTCCAATCAGATTCAGACAGCTATAACAATCATGCTTTTTCTCTCTTTCCTTTTAAAATGTATAAACAGAACAGCTGCGGTTTGAGATCGAACGATTATATTCGTTAACAACATGCTAGTCAATAACAATTGTTATATCGACGTATTTTTCTTTTTAAGTGTTGTTTTGGTTGGAATTCTGGAATCTGAGGATATAAACATAACATTTCCCGAACGTAGTTCTTCATATCGCTAATCACAAATGACATTTTGGTATATTTACCACAGGAAATGATCTTCATGGAACCTGATCTGCTCTTAACATCCTAATGATGTTTGGCATAAAAGGTCGCTTTAGAAACAATCCTCCTGTAATGAGCATATCCTCAGACACACGTACGATCTTCTCCATCGGAGAGCGATGAAGACTCACCCTGCCAGAAGGAGAGGAAGATGACGGATTTGACCATGAGGAACTTCAGCATGGGGCCGTACGGCTCCAGAAGATCCCGGGTGGCGAAGTAGAAGAGGAAGAGAGCGTAGAGAGAGAGACTGACCGAGACGTTATAGATGATGGTCACGTATAAATAACCACTGGCCGCACTGAAACAGAGACAGAGACGAGGTTCACTACCGGTGTGTGTGTGTGTGTGTGTCTGTGTGTGTGTGTGTGTGTGAGTGTGTGTGTCTGTGTGTGTGTGTGTGTGTGTGTGTGTGTGTGTGTGTGTGTCTGTGTGTGTGTGTGTGTGTGTGTGTGTGTGTGTGTGTGTGTGTGTGTGTGAGTCTCTCTGTCTGTGTGTGTGTGTCTCTGTCTCTGTGTGAGTGTCTCTGTCTGTGTGTGTGAGTGTGTGTGTCTGTCTCTGTGTGTGTGTGTGTGTGTGTCTGTGTGTGTGAGTGTGTGTGTCTGTGTGTGTGTGTGTGTGTGTGTGTGTGTGTGTGTGAGTGTCTCTGTCTGTGTGTGTGTGTGTGTGTGTGTGAGATGCACAGACACACTTGAAGTCTCCGTCTCTGTATTTCCCGAAGGCCTGTAGGATGACGGTGATCACGGCCATCAGAGGTTTCACCACACAGAACTGCAGCGTCGCGTGAAACACATGAAACCATCCTTCATATCAGAAACAGCTTCATTTTATAGTAGCATGAGCAAGCTGGGGTTTACAAAAAAAGAGAGACCTTTTTGCAAAACTAAGGAGGAAAAAAAAAAATATATATATATATATATATATATATATATATATATATATGCTGCATTTGACACCATAGATCATAATATTCTCCTGAGCGTTTAAACACCGCTGGTGTACAGGGACAGGCTTTAAAGTGGTTTAAATCATACCTATCAGACCGTTATCAATTTGTAGATATAAACGGAGACCGCTCTAGTATAATGCCTGTGAAGTGTGGTGTGCCTCAAGGATCAGTTCTAGGCCCCTTACTGTTCTCTATATACATGCTGCCCTGGGGAACATTATTAGAAAGCACAGGGTTAATTTCACTGTTACGCAGATGACACACAGCTATACATTTCATCTAAGCCTGATAAGTTATCAGAAATGTCTAAATTAACAGAGTGTGTTAAAGACATAAAAGACTGGATGACTAGAAATTTTCTTCTATTAAACTCTAATAAAACAGAGGTGCTTCTTATCGGACCAAATTCATGTTTACAGCAAATTTCTGAGCTCAAACTACAATTAGATGGATGTGATATGAACGTTACTCCGACAGTTAAAGACTTGGGTGTGATATTGGACAGCAACCTGTCCTTCGAACACCATATCACTCATGTTACAAAATCTGCCTACTTTCATCTTAGAAATATTGCTAAACTCAGACACATGCTCTCTCTCAGATGCAGAAAAGCTAGTTCACGCGTTCATGACATCTAGACTGGATTACTGTAATGCGCTGCTCGCTGGTTGTCCAGCATCTTCAATAAACCAGCTTCAGTTAGTGCAGAACGCAGCCGCTTTCGAGTTCTTACCAGGACAAGGAAATATGATCATATAACCCCAGTTTTATCCTCCCTGCACTGGCTGCCTGTTCATTTCAGAATTGATTATAAAGTACTGTTACTGACCTACAAGGCTCTAAATGGTTTAGCCCCATTTATCTGACCAGCCTTCTGTCAAGCTACAACCCGTCACGCTCTTTAAGATCTCAAAACTCAGGACTCCTGGTAGTTCCTCGTATAGCAAAGTCTACTAAAGGTGGTCGAGCATTTTTCACATTTGGCACCCAAACTCTGGAATAACCTTCCTGCAAATGTTCGGGGATCAGACACACTCTCTCAGTTTAAGTCTAGGCTAAAGACATATCTTTTTAGCAAAGCATACTCGTAAAGATTAACATAAACCTATGCTACAGTACATCGTGATTCCCAATAGTATGAATGGCCGCACGCTAATTATCCTTTTGTCTCCACCTCGGGATGTACATCTTGAGGCATCTAGTTACCGAGCCTCTCCAGTGGACCCCGTGAGGAGATGACCTTCCAGCGATGACGTCGAGGAAAACTTAACCTTCCGTCTGGACTAATTCTATCTTGAACTTTCCTGTATTGTAATTCATCCTGCTGTGTAGTGATTTGCTTTTGTGAAGCTGCTTTGGAACTATAGCCACTGTAAAAAGCGCTATACAAATAAACTTGAATTGAATTGAATATATATATATATATATATATATATATATATATATATATATATATATATATATATATATATATATATATAAATTAACAATAATAATTATTCTCATCTTTCTCAAAGAAATATTCAAATTAAGAAGCTGATATTGAAGACATTAAAGACGATATTAAAGCTTCAACTCACAATATTTTATAAAACATGTCTAAAGATTTTGCACACAAATATTAACTAATACTATTATTGTGCATTTTGAAGATCAGTCCTTAAACTAGACATTCACTTGCAAAAATAAAATGTAATGTAAAAAAATTAAAATATTTCTAATGCCTTTATAATTACCGTAAAATTCTGCATGCAATATATGCACACACTTCCTTTTTAACTTATACAAATTACGTTTTATACATACATATATATATATATATATATATATATATATATATATATATATATATATATATATATATATATATATATATTATATTATTATTATTGTTTAGCAGTTTGAATTATTAACAACCACTTTGTATATGCAATAAAACAGTTTTTTCACTACTCTTTATGAGTGTGTGTGTGTGAGTGTGTGTGTGAGTGTGTGTGTGTGTGTGTGTGTGTGTGTGTGTGTGAGTGTGTGTGTGTCTGTGTGAGTGTGTGTGTGTGTGTGTCTGTCTGTGAGTGTGTGTGTGTGTCTGTGTGAGTGTGTGTGAGTGTGTGTCTGTCTGTGAGTGTGTGTGTGTGTGTGTGAGTGTGTGTCTGTGTGAAGTACCTGTTTGCAGAAGCGCAGAAAGCCAATGGAGTACGTTCTGCCCCACAGACAACAAGTGCCGTAAACACAACTGGACCTGAGAACACACACACACACACACACACACACACACACACACCTCAGATCGGCCGGTTTAACACGTGACGGAGAAACAGAGCGGAGCAGTGAACGCTGAACTCACTGGATGGGTTTTCCTCTGATCTCGGCCATGATGGCGCTCTCTCCTCCCAGATACTCGTAACACAAGCTCAAGAAGTTATAGATGACGAACGCTGCGGAAACATCACACTCGTTCACAACACTACACACCTGAGGACCTCAGTGAACGAAACATCTGAGACGCAGTTCCTCAAACCCGACTCTTAAAGACACATCCTCACCTCATTCACTACAAACCACACTTTCTGCTGGAATGAGTTAGTTAGTTAGGGGCGATGTTTAGTATTTTAACGATACGCGAGCAGCAAAAAACGAACGTTTTTCCAGCGCGTTCAACAAAGCCATTCGTATCAGATACATTTTAGACAAAACATTGGCCTTCTTCTGTTTTGCCAAAGATAGCTGTATAAATCGGAGATGAATCCGCTTTTAATCGAGTTAGTTGAGTGAATCATTCAATGATTGCATAAAAATCCCTCATTAAGAAGCATATGGCCCCCTACTGGGGGTCCGAGAGTCATATTTAGTTATGACACACTTAGGTTTACCGTTATCAAAATTACAGCAAAACTGTATTTCTTGTGTCACAATCGCACACCCCTAGTTACCATTTCTAAGTGGAAGCGTGGTACACTATCTACAGTAAAAGAGCGACTGGGTAGACATCGCTGACGCTACGGCGGAAAACACAACATTAACATCGATATCGACGCGTGGTACGATGAAAAGGAATGCGATCCAGGTGAAGGTGCAGGCGTGCGTCTGACCTTCGTAGCAGTCGCGGACGGTGTCGAAGTAAACGTAGTACTCCTCGTTAGTGAAGAACAGCAGGCTGAGCCACGAGTCGAAGGCGTAGATGGGGACGATGAAGAGGATGCGCACGATGTGCCGCTGCTCGTTGGGAGTGTTGTAGTAGCGCAAGTGCATGTAGATCTGAGACGAACAGACGACAGGATATTAATACCTTCTTATCACGCTATATTGATGCAGCATGTTTTGGAACAGAACTTTCTGTGTGTTTTGTCAAATGTGAATAAGCATGTGTGTGTGTGTATATGTGTGTGTGTGTGTGTGTGCGCATGTGTGTATATGTGTGTGTGTGCGCGTGCATGTGTGTATATGTGCGTGTGTGTGTATGTGCGTGTGTGTGTGTGCGCGTGCATGTGTGCGTGTGTATATGTGCGTGTGTGTGTGTGTATGCGTGCATGTGTGTATATGTGCGTGTGTATATGTGCTTGTGCATATGTGTGTGTGTGTGTGTGTGTGTGTGTGTGTGTGTGTGTGTGCGTGCTTTACAGGTTCATACAAGCTGAACTATCACACTCAGTTCTGAATGCAGTTGCTATGCAACCACCTCTGCTCTCTGATGTCATGCCACCTGTTGCCCGAGCAACCGCTGGTCATTATATGTCAGCAGAACCTCTATGAGATATATTATGTAATCAATATTGCGGTATATAAAAACTGCGTGGAATTTTCACGTTTAAATTTAAAAGAATGAAGCAGAGCCTGATCGAGCCCAGTGCATTATGGGTGTTGAAGTCTTACAAACGAGAGCGCCACGGCTAATTTTCCTTGCTTTATTACCGCTTTAATACATAAAGAGACATTATCGTGATGTAATTAAACTATATAAGCAGTTTCTCGGGTGCATGGAACACGTTTCTGAATATAAATGAGCGTGGCACCTGTTGGCAGGTGAGCAGCAGAGCCGTCCAGGTGAAGATCCCGGAGATGGTTTGAGCGGCGGGGGTCATGAGGAAGATGGGCGTCTCGGGGGCCACCGCCGGCGTCTCCCACGACCCGTTGTGACCCCCAGGGGCCACCGTAACGACCCCGGGCCCTGGCGCCATGCCAACCAGAGAGCCGTTCCCCGAGCGCTCGGATACGGACACGCCCCTCCTCCACAGCAGAGCCATCTGCGGACGAGAGCCAATCAGAACACGCCAGGGGGAGGAGCTAATGCTACAAACAAACGGCCTGAATGGACCCTTTTCACAAAGCGGTGATGAAACTATCCTTTCTAGTGTATTATCTTTGTAACGCAGCGTCTCTGGGAGGGACTGAACAAGCAGAGATCTTCCTTCTGCAGTCGTGATGCATGATGTGATTCATGACTCTCTTACAGGAAGCGGATGGTCTCAGTGTTGCCATGTCAACCCAGACGTCTGGAGACGGCAGCATCACATCTCACAGTGTCCTCGAGTGAACGCCGCTATTTTAAAGAGAACTGTCACTTTAAATGACCACAATGAGGCGATGTTATCAAAACAACTTATATATTATTATCAGACACGTACAAAAACGACTAATATTGTACGCAGTGTTTTTATACGATGATATTTATAAGGTACACAACGTACCACCGCAAAGTGATAAATATATATATATATACTGTGGCATCATTAGTAAAAAAAACATATGCATCAAAAAATACGTCTTAATGTTATTTTTATCGCAGCATGACAATCATCACGTCTGAAAATATTAACATTTTTTAAGATGCAACGCCTCTTTCCGTCGCAAAACTGATAAAACACAAGGCGTTGCTTCACTGAGGTCGATGTCGGCGGTTTTACGAAGACCGGAGAAACGGCAAACCGGCGACTTGCTAAAAAAAAAAAAACCCGTTCGCTCTCTACGGAAACGGCGACGCTGGGTTTCGGCGGAGGATGAGGCGTCGCGTCGCGAGCGGACCTCGGACCCATCTCCCGCAAGCCGGTACTCACGTTACTCAGAGGATCCCGCTCATCTGCGGCTCTCAGGACCGCGAAGCCCCGCGCGATGCTCTGCCGCGCGACGCGCTCCGTCCGCGAGCGCGCGTCCGCTCCCGGTGACGTCACGCCGGAGTCCGCGTCACACCGACACGCGTTAATAAGTCATTATCACACGACAGAGGAGGCTGTTTCTCTAAATATGAATATGGTAGCAGTTTGGGCCTAACGCTTTAAGACAAACACCGCGTCATGTATTTATCGTAATACTAAAACCTAAAACTTAAGACCGTGAGGTAAAAGCATCTTTTTTTACAGCAATATCCTCCTCTATACGGTGTTTAGAAGCGTTTCAATACAAAATGAAACTGAAACTTCATAATTCCACAATTTAAAGAGGAAAGATAGCATTAAAACTACTGTCTGTGTATTTTACAGCAGCTCTACCGCTTATTTATTAACATGAAAGCTAAATAATTGTGGCCAAACTGTACTTTACTGTAAAATGGAAAGGTATACAGCAAACTTTACATTTATAAGGCGCGCACTGTTAACTACTAAGACTAGCATCTAACAGTACATCGTCTGATTAAATGATCTTTACAGCAAGCGTTAATAAAGATTAAAGATAAAGCATAGGCATAATCATAAAAGCGATTTTGGTTAAATTTGTATTACTAAATGAAACCCGTGAACCTCTCATATTGAAATGCATAACAACAAAACATGGAAAAATATGAATGTCTTTCGATGAGTTTTCAGTAGCATCTAATGCACATATTTAAGAGACTGTTAACTATAAAGTGGACATAGAATTTAAAAATAAATAAAAAAACACAAATCAAAACATGCACACAATCAAAATGTAGTAAGACATTTTAAATCAAATGTATAAGCTGTCTATTACACACGAGTGAGTCAAACTCTCAACCACTGAAAGAAAACCAGAACGTTTACAGCTAAGCATAAAATCTGTTTATGGTTCACAAGAAAAGCAACAACAAAAGATCAGATACTTCAGTGTTTATAACAGCTGCATGTCACTTTTATTTAAATAAACTCTTCACTTCTTTTTTTTTTTTTTTTTCTTCTTTTTCCTCTCTCTGTAAAATCTCCAAAAAAACGAAACACTGAAAGGAGTGTTAAAAGTCTTAATTTAAAACAAAAACAACAGTACAGACACATAAAAACACATACGTCTTTCAGCTGTTTGTAAACTCTGGACAGGCGGATAAGTTTGGCAGAAACGCCGTCACACGTTCGTGTCTTAAAAATGCTTGTAGAATCATTATTGCAGTTCAGCCGATACAAAAGGCTACATGAGTACGCTTAAAAAACACGAGAGGAACGCCAAAAGTCGCAGAAACCCGCTAATGCCAACGTTTGTAAAACACAACCAGCAGTGTATAGTGCACGATTAACAATGTACAGCCGCACACCAACTCACGAACACAGACCAAAAACAGTAAAGTGCACACATACACGCGTCCGTCCCGCCACTCCCGAGTCTCTGGAGATAACCTGCGTGCGCCTCGGCAAAAAAGAAACCACGTACGAATCGTATAAACGTAACGGCAAACCCGACGAACAGATCGAGAAGGGAACAGTGGAAGGTCTGAACGAGAGATCGGATGCGCTTAAGATACACAAATCCACAGGAACGGAGCGGAAAAGACGAATCGCCGTCCGCGTGAACCTCCAAAACACAGGGAAGCAATTTCACTCCAGAATCCCAAAGTAGCGACAAAGATAGCTAGTTTTTTTAGGACCTTCCTAAACGGTTTTTCTCTCTAAATGCTCATTACTGTGAGTGTTTATGATACTCGTTTATTAAAATAAAAACGAGCTGCGTTGCGGTAATGTAGTAAATATTACGGTACTGTACTGTTACGGTAATGAGTAACTGAAAGCGCTCCGCGTTGCAATGTGTGTAAATGTGCCTAGTCGTCGATCGTGATTTCAACGCTGGAGTGAAATGGAACTTAGATGTGTTTTTTTTGGTGGGTTTAACGCATCTACCGGCTTCAAACGCTCTCGCTCTCTAATAAAAATCAATTAAATTTGCTGTCGAAGCATCAAACGGTGTCTGCGTGTGCCAGCATAACATCAAATTGAAATCAGTCATTCAAGTTGAGCAGTGCGTGCGTGCGTGCGTGCGTGTGTGTGTAAGAAGGCCTTAAGGAACAGTCCCTGCATTCAAATACATGATAGCTTAACTCTGGCAATGATGAGAAAGTCTGTAAGCACATCACTACGACGCTCACACTGCACCTGTGTGTGTGTGTGTGTGTGTGTGTTAATATCTCACTGGATAGATACAAAAGCCTGTCAACAAGTCCAGTGTGTGTGTGTGTGTGTGTGTGTGTGTGTAAATGTAGCTCTCTGAATGTGAGTGTTTGTTCAAAGTGCGTTAAAGCTGCAGCGTGTCACCAGAAACAACTGCAAAAATAATGAAAACATACAGAGGGTATGCATTATGGGGTTTTTTTGTGGTAACTTACTTTACTCCAACAAATATTCACCTTGCATGTATTACACGTGAGTTTCACATAGCTATTTGCATTGTGATATTTTCGTGCCAAACCAATTATTTTTTCTTACGATTACTAAAAAAAAAAAAAAAAATCAATCAATTCAAGAATAAAAAAAAAAGCTCCAGTAAAACATCCAAATATGTTACGAGAACTAGCTGGAAACGTGATTAACTTTTTTTCCTCGCTAAGTTTGGGGTTAAAAAAAAAAAGTACATGTTCTCCAAAAAAAACTGTAACAATGCATGGGTTCCCACGTGTTTGGAAACAATCATTATTTTTGCAGCTTGACACACTTTAAACTCCACGTACCAGAATCTTAATAACTGACTGCTGTCAATCACAGACTGTCTGTCCCGCCTCCGAGCAGGTTGCCTGGCAACAACCCGGCTGTGCTGTCCTCCAACTGAGGTGCGCTCCATAGGCTGCCATGGTAACCGAGAGCCACGCCCCCTCCCCAGACCCCTTTCCCGCCCCCCCCGCGCTGTTGCTCCACTGGCTGAACAGGGCGAGCCCCGGCGCTTCCACGGCGGAGCCAGGCGTCACGTCCAGCCCCTGCCAGCCCACCGCTGTGTCTCCATCCGCCCCGGGGCCCACGGGCCGCTCGCCCTCTCGCTGGACGGGGTCAGAGCCGGGCGAGCCCTCAGGCGACCCCGCGAAACCTGCCGCTTGGGAATGTGTAAAGTAACGGACGACGTCCTCCTCACTCATGAACTCGGCCAGGATGGTGGTGTTTCCCAGAACACACCTGAAAAAGTCAATTTATTAAAAAAAAAAAAACTAGACTTACTAAGTTCTTGCATCCATGCTTGACATTAATTATATTAACTACGGGCACGTTTCTCATCGACTAGTAACTTAATCGCAGTAAATCAGTATCAGCAAATGGAGAATGCCCGATTGATCCGTGCAGATGTCAAAGGATTAATCCGTAAACATGTTGTGTGATGGTGTGACTCACATGTGTAGGGCGCTCTGGGCTTTGGCGGCTTCGTGAGGGCTGCAGTAGCGGATCAGAGCGCTGCCCTGCGTCAGGCCGAGGTGAAAGGTCAGCAGAGGGCCGTGCTGCAGGCAGATCGTTTTCAGGGTCGAGCCGTCGATCTGCAAACAAACCACAGAAACATGACAGACCATCATTGCATTACTCAAGCAGAATAATATGACTGTATTTTTGATCGAATAAATACAGCTCTGGCGAGCGGACCTCTTGACCTTTGAACCGTAAGAGAGTGTGTGTGTGTGTGTGTACACACCTGTGGTGTGAGGTTTCGCAGTAACAGCCATGACTTCCCCGCGGAAGCTCCTCCATCGCTCCACTCTGAAGATCACGAGACGTGAACAGGTTGATCTTCACAAGAATCTGTTCCTCAAATATGAATGTGTGCGCGTGTACCTGTTTTAAAGGGCGACTCTGGGCCGCTGGCTCCACCCCCCCATGTCCTGGGCATCCAAGGCCCCTCCCCCGACCATGGCTGCTTCTGACTGGACAGACCCGGAGGGGGGCGGGGCAGGTGAGAAGTGTTCCGATTGGTCCGCCATGATTTGCCGTGTCCAATGGGCTCCGGCGGCCAACTGGACTTCAGCTCGGAGTATTTAGCTGGAAACATCGAAGGGTTATGTACAATGTTACCAACTGTACTTTTCATTAAAAGGTAAACTAGCAAAGTGAAGTCAGCGTTACCGGTGCCGTGTGCAGTGAGGGGCGTTTCTGAGGCACTGTACGGCCAGGCACCAGGTGAAGGCATACAGGTGTTCAGAGAGTTCGACCCTATCACAGACAGTCAAACACATTTCTCAATTATGCATAACAAAACCAAGTTATAATGCCTCTGGGGGAAAACATATTCCTACATGCCTTCTATCATCTGATGCTTTTTATTATTATGACATTCAACTTCAGCTGGTGTTTATTTCTTCATCTCTCAAGCAGCAGTGGATTGCACAACATTATATATTTGGATCATTTCAACCTCATCTTATGCAAGACATTATCGGAGACATTTAGATCATTTTATGCAAGTGTCTTCTATAGGCTACTGTTATAAAGATCTCATTGATTTACAGTACAAGAGCTTCGGAATTTCATCTTTTTGATCACATAAATATTTGCATATTTTTTGCCTAATTTGCACCTGAATAAAACTGAGCTGTTTTTTTCTCCATTTTCTCACTGTATCAGACTACATGAGCCATAAAAACCTGACGTATCAATATAAAAAATACCCCATACCTAAATCTAAAGGTATGATAAACTGATCCAATTCCGAACATTTTATTTTTTTTAACTATCATTTCATGTCAGGCTTTACAGAGGATTTTTTTTTATTATAATGCTTTACAACAGTATTTTTAAAACCTTATATAATACATTAAATTAACCTTAAAACTATTATTTAATACATTAATTTAATATTTACTTTATGCATGTAAAATTCAATTTTAATAATTAACATATTGACGTAAAATGGGTGCATCCACGTGTAAACTCTGGGTTTAGTTTCCGGTCTCATCTGCAGCCAGCTATTTTTAGCTGAACAAAATTGTGCATTTTGCTGCTTTACATGGAAAATTGGTGTGATGTGTTATTTAAATGTATTATCTTAATTAGTCCAAACAGTTTTACCGTACGTTGTTATTCTCCTTGTTATTTCCCTATAGTGTCTAAAGAACTGGAAGCTTCACGCATAGGTTTACTTCCATGTTGAGGAAAAAGGTGGATAGAACTTCTGAAGGGGAGATGAGGTGAGCCCCCTCTCTCAGTACCTGTGTTGTCCTGCAGCAGATGATGTTCGGTATCACTGAGCACAGAGGATCCCAGCATTCCCGCAGGGCTCATGTAGGGGTCAGGCTCGGGCTCAGGGCTCTGGACGCCCTTCCACGGGACACCCGGCTGAAACTCTGAATGAGACGACATACAAAATACAGAGACTATAAAGTAGAGCAATTCTATCCCTGCAAGGACAGTCTGGCGCTTCTGACTCACAACCTTTAAGTAAGGTATGCTTTCTTATTAAAAACGTGCTAGTTGTTTGTCATTTCTCCAATCACAAATGCAAACAAGGTGATGCAACACAACGTGTAAAAATATAGTACGGCGTAAATATAAGTCCAGTAAATTATGTTTTTACTGGACGCAAAAAATGCCTCATTTGTAATGTGTTTTATTGTTTTGGAGTAATAGTGAATTGTTTTGGAATATTTCTGCCACATTCTTGCGGTATTCGGCCAATCACAGTGCACCGGATAGATGGCCAATCAAAGCACGCGCTTTTTTAGAACGACAAGCTAAACAAATCCACCCATTTCAGAAGGAGGGGCTTAGAGAAAAAACTAAAATGTACAGTATGTGGAAAATAATGTGTTTTTTTAAACTTAAACCACATAAAAACATTGCATTACACCAAAAACACAAAATAACGTCCTTCTTAGCAACACATCATATGACCCCTTTAATGAGGGAAATCACAAAAAAATTATACCACCAAAAAAAAAAAAAAAAAAAACACTAATAAAAGGATCTAAAGGTTACCCGGAGGCCAGGTGGAGTTGGCAGGAGACGCATCGACCTTCCCACCTGCACTTCTGTGCCAGCTGCCGCCCAGCACATCATACTGAGAGAAAGAGGAGCCGCCAGCCTGCTTCACCGGCCCTGAACACACAAACAGAGACTTTAACACCTACTCATAGGAGCCCATGAATTTATTTTTAAAAGGTGCACATACCAATGAAACACGCATGTTTCAAAATGTCTGACTGGGGTGTTTGAGGGGGTGACGTGCTCACCTGTGAAAGCAGCTTTGCTGTGCAGCTCAGATCCTCCCATGGCTGCATGCACTGGTCCATCAGGCTGTTTGTGGGCATTCATGCCCAGCGGATGGAGATGAGTGTCCGGGTGTTTGGGAACTTGTCCTCCCATGGGTGGAGGTGAGAGTTTAGGCCCCCCAACACCCTGCTGCTGCTGCAGGATTGCCATGATCCGCGCCAACTACAAAGAATTCACACAATAGTGAAACAGAAATGTTTTAATACATGGGTATTTGCATTCCGGTTAAAATATACAGAAAAATTGGTGGTATATACAGAAAGAGTGGTACTGCATGAACTGTAAATCTGCCAAGTACAGAAAATCAATGAAAACAGGTGTATTCACAGGTGTATTCACACCAGCTCTGCTAAGTTCACTTGCTTTGGTCAGGACCAAATACAGTGGGTTTTTTTTTGGTTTGGTGTGGTTCGCTTTCATACTCATTCATTTATTGGACACACAAAATTCAAAAAGCATGGGGAGTTTTTGTAGTGCAATTGTTATTATTTATTAATTTGGCATTTTGGCAAATGCAGAGTACACAAAACCTTCCCACAAGGCAACTATGGGAGCCTGTTAACTCAAAAGGTGCAGGGCTTTCTGCAACTGAGTCGGATCGAGGTTGAATTATATTCACACCTTAATGGAACCGCACCACAGTTCATTTGAAACCGAATTCACCATTTCTGAATCAAATCCGGCAGGCTTTACAGGGTTCAGTAGGGGGAAGCGTGGTGTTATTTAGTCAAGCTGTACCTGCTGTGGGTCATGCTGTTGTCTTACAGGAGGAGGAAACTTCCTCTGATTCAGGAACTGCTGCTGCTGCTGTTGTTGCAATAGAAGCTGACAGGCCTGAGATACAGAATGTATATAAAACTTTAAAACAATGCTTCTTAAACCAAAGTAGTTGAGGTCTAAATGTTATACGTACTAGCTGGAACTGTTGCATGTGTGGATGAATGCCACCGAGCATGGCGATGTGTTGGGGGGAAAGCTGTGGAGGGAACATGCCTCCACTAGGGGGCGCCATTGGCTTTAGCATCGGCCCAGGAACCTGAAGAACGGAGGAGGAACCATGATATGACTGCGCACTAATAAATATCCATTTATCCCAGTTTTATATCCCAGAACATAAACTGACCTGAGGAGGCAGGAACTGGTGAGGCACTTGTGCTCGTATCCCAGGGGAAGGGTTTAAGGGGTGCACGCCAGCCTGATGCATCCCTCTCAGTGGAGGAATCCCACCACCGCCAAACATTCCATGACCTCCAACCTTCAAAAAAAAACAGCAAAGAAGGTCAACAGTAGAAGCTTAGGGCTTTAAACGGTTTTCAAAAAACGAGCTATGGATATTTACCCAAACTAGCATAAAATGGAAGCTGCAATCAACTTCCATGTGGTGAAGCACTTCAGGTGCTTCTCATAAAAAATCTGACTCTGCCGACTGCACGTGTGTATAATGCGTTTTTATGAGGACAGACACGTAACTTTACTTTTTACATGAAAAGTTGACTTTAAAATAATACATTCAATCGAGTAAAATGCTAAAATATTCAAATTAATTTTACCCCAGGAATATGAACATTGGCAGTAGCAATTGGGAAGATTTTTCAGTGAAAACCTGGCAACCCTGCTCATAACTTTAGACTGCTTAGGGGTCACTCAGAAGTGCAAGTCCAGCTGTTTTTTGTACTCAAGAGGGTTTCTGCATTTAACCTATATGTCATGGAATCTTTGTCAATGACTTGGTTGGCACTGCTGGGTACGCCCACAAAAACTTGATGGCATTGTACCTGTAACCTAAAAAAAAATTATCTGAAGATTTACTGTATATCCTACCGAATAAACACAGAGGTAGCACAATCTGAGCAAGTAGCACACAACATCAGAACATCACAAGTTGTATATCCATAACTACTGTCAGAGTTATGAAACATATCAGGCGTAATATTCACTTCCTGACAGTAACCTTGTTTTGTGGTTGTATTATCACGGTTTTCATAAGGGACAATTTCATATTATTTTATTTTGTGTATATAACATTCTATGGCATGTAAAATGATCGGGCTATAGGCTACATTTAGCACACAGCACATAATTATGTGCATTTCAAGGCACTTCAATGGACCTTTAATGTTATCTGTTTTGCCGACTAAGTTTTTCAACATATCTTGTTCCACTGAACGGCCAAAAAGTATTTTATGTAAACTATTCTGGTTCAAAACCATGCTTTTTCCAATGAAGGGGAAAGGACTGATATCCCCCACGGTGACACCACCCACAAAGCTATGACACAACACCAACCAAGTTGATAAGATCTCACTCGGTTTGTCTCAGTACCTTGTCCAGGTAAGGTCCGGTATCCCCGCATGGCATCTCTTTGGAAGGCTGTGAGCGGAAAGCTCCCCCAGTCCTGCCACCTCTCCGCATCTCACCATCATTCATTCCTCTCCTGTCGTGCCTACCATCATGGCCCATACTGGAGTCTTCATCCTGACAAAAACAGACAGCATATTTCTACAGATCTGCAGCAACACACAAGAGCAGATCAGCAAAGTAGAAATAACTAGCTTACCGTAACGCTCATGTTTGAGAACTGCCGATTCACAGGAGATGCCCACGATTCCCCACTATTACCTTTAAGAGGGCTCTAAGGGGCAAACCAAAGGGTTACTTCAATAGTCGATAGTTTTCTCAAGCCAAAAAAACGCTCCCAACATACCTTAGCGTTGAGTCTCCTAGCTCCCTGGCCTTGCCCCCAGCCCCCGGAGTTGTATGTCATGCTTTGAGATCCCCGACCACCCCAAACACCAGTGCCACTGTCCTCTTCCTCCCAGCTGGCGTGTCGAGATACATTCGAACCATCGTCAGCCCACCCCTCTTGCATAGACTTTGATCCTTAGGAGTAAATATGAAGATCAGCCAATGTAATATCAGCAACCAAATATACATAACCTTTATGAACAATACAACATGCTATTGTCCCCAAAGTTGCATTTTAATGCCAGTTTGATTATTCAAAATTAATACATTGAAATTAAAAAGGCAAGGGAAATAATCAAGAATTAGGATTTATGTCTTAATTGCACCATCTTACTGTTGAATCCCATCCTGCTTTTGTACTCAGGGTTGCCAGATCTGCATGGCAAAATCCGAAGCGATTGGCTAACTGTTTAACAGCCATTATTACATTATGTGCGTTTTTATGAAGGATTTCAAAAAAAATTTCCTTTCATTTAAGTCTCATTCAGTACAGTTTTATCACTTATAGAGCATACATTTGGTAGAGTAAAATATTTCAAATCAAGCATAACTGGCACGCTGCGTCAAACCCTCAACCCACAGGGCAAAAAAAACTGGCAATAGTTTAAAAACACCCAATTTCTTGCAAAAACCACAATCTTGACAAACCCTGAGCAGGCATATTTATGAAGGCTCTTACCAGATTTAGCAGAATGGGAATGTGAGTTTCCCCATCCTCCTCCTTTCCCTGGTTCATTGGAATCACCCCAGCCATCAAACGACTTCCCCCAAGTAGATGTACTGCTCTCCACGGAAGGATCAGAGGGACCACTGCTGCGTGCCCATGTCGCAGGCACTGGAATGTAAATGTGTGCTAATGAATGAGATGTTTCTGGTTTGAAACAGTTTAACTATTTTAATATGCAATGCTGCCTTCTTACCAGAGTTTTTAGATAGAGCTCCAGCCTGTCTTCCAGACATCTGCTGTTGGTCTTGTGGGCTGTTCTTATCCCACAGATTGACGGCCCTGCTGTTGTAACGCGACGGATCGCCCCATGCAGATGTGCCATCGTCAATTTCCATTCTCCGGCTGATGGACTGTGGCGAGGGTTCCTCCCATCCACTAGGCTCTACAACTGAAGGCACCTGAGGCATAGGCCCACAGGTCCAGCCAGACCCTTTACTCTGGTCATCTGTGTCTCCTGGACGACCCCGTTCCTGCAAGGCCTTTGGATATCCCGGCATTTGCTGCTGAGTTTGCGATTGCTGCTGCGGTTTTTGATTTTGGGTTTTAAGTGCTGCTTGTTTGTTTGGTATCTGTGATGGAAGAAGCTTCTCGCCCCATCCCTGGTTCGGTTTGACACTGTTGCCACCCCAGCCACCACTCCGCTGTCCCGACTCTTCCAAGCTACCCCATAATCCTTCATCCGGATTCTTGCGCTCGCTGTCTCTCTCTTCATTCCAGCCTCCACTCTCAGGTAACGGAGTCCACTCACTTCCACCACCCTGGTTCCACCCCGTCCCTTCTCTCTTGCAAGTTTCTTCAACCTCCTGATCTTCTCCCCAGCCACTCCCTTTGCCACCAACTCCAATGCTTGTGTCTCCATGGCTGGACCACCCTTGAGCTCTACCAACCTGGCCAACCTCCTGCTTCTGCATTTTAGAGCTGGAAAGATCACCAGCATCCCGCCAGCCCTCCTTACTGCGGTCGGTGTGCACTTCTACATCCCAGCCAACATTCCCACTGTTGCCCTCAAAATCCCAGGCAACATTCTGCTTGATCTGAGTCTTTCCCCATCCTGTGTTGCACAGCACTTTAGGATCCAGGTTAGTGTGATTGATCATGCTCTGTAAGGCTTCTTCTGGGGGGAGGGCCTCACTTCTGGAGGGGCTTTGGACCAGATTTGGGGCGTGCATCCCATCCTCGTTGCTTTCTCTACCAGTAGATTCTTCCTCAGACTCATCCCAATCATCAGCTGCTTTCTGATTGTCATCTCCTGATGCCACGCTATTTGCAAACAATGAAGAGTTCTGTAAACTATCTGTGTTCACCTCAGAGATCCCTCTCACATCCTCTTTTGATGCTCCAACTGCTAAGTCTGAGGTCCACCCTGTAGCTGCCTGTTTGTTTGAACCTACCGTGTCTCCATCCCACACTCCCTGAGAGATGCCAGTGCCTTCTCTTGAACTTCCACCTACTGCATCAATTCTCTTCTCAACAGCATCTTTTCCTGTATCCCGTAATTCCACACTGGAGCCTCCACCATCTCCATCACGATTTGGTCCAGCCTGAAGCTCAGCCCAATCCCCTGTAATGCGCTCCTCGTTCTTGCAGAGTGTCTGGTACACTGCAATGGCTGGACTCAAGGGTTTGGGAGAAGTTTCTTTAGAAGCAGTGTGGTTTGCTTCATCAGGGTCTTCAGGGTTGGAATTTGGTTTTAGACTTTGAGTGTCCTCCTGGTCTCCAGAAACCACAGACACCTTGGAATTGAAGTGCTGATTGACTCCTTTTGTGGATTCCTTATTCTCAGACTGTGAAGATGCACCTCCTACCGCACTGGCTTCTGCATATTCAGAGATTTGAGAAGAACTGTCTGCTCTTAGGCCATCAGACTCATCCATCCCTGACCTAGCAGAATGTGGGGTCTGATCACTACTCCATGAGTCTTCCGGTCTTGGCCATTTCTCTACATCAGAATTGTCTTTGTCCATTCCCTGAGTGGAGGGTTGACGTCCTGAGCTCAACCCCCATGTGTAATTTGCATAAGTGGGAGTGGCAGAGGTGTCTGACGATAAGTGCAGAGAAACAGAATCTACTGTTGGATCTGGAAGAGAAAAAATTAACACATCAGAAAAGAACAACCAAAAAAAATAATGTTTCCTATAACTTTTTCATTCAACCCACCTGAGGCATCAGCTTGCTCCTGCAGGGGAAGTTGGGGTGCAGGGTCCCCTCCGTTTCCACCCCCCAGCAGCATGCAGGACAGTGGTGGCTGGCCCCTTTTCAGTAGCACTTTTGGTTCCTGTTGGTTGCGGAAGCGCGGGGGCACCTCACGGGGCATGTAGCGCTGGGACACCGCGGAGGGGGGCTGTCCGTTGGCCACAGCGGTCCACTTTGCATTGTTCCCTCCCTCAGGGGGGTCCGGCAAACCCCCGACAACAGGACAGGGGGAGGTTGTTTCAGCGGGACCCAGTCGAAATGAAGCACAGGTAAGGGTGTCAATGGATGTGGCAGATGGAGATGAGCCCAACTCTGACAGGAAGACAGCGGTTAAGAAGAGATGCAATCAATAGTACATAGCAATGAACAGCAATTCTTAAAATGACATCTTGATATTGGCAGAAACATTTTTTTTTGGTTTGGGTTTCAACATATAATGAAAGTCAGAAAAGAAATAAAACTAGTGATACACCAAATTATTGGCAACCACAAATATTCAGATAAAACATCATTAAAAAAATTTAGAAAATTGGTTTTGGTCAAAACGTAACACCATGCACCAAGTTAGTTGTCAGCAAAATGAAACAATTTAGTAAAACAATTCATTCTGAAGTGACACACAATCATTTTAATGCAAAAATATCCACATTGCAATATTATTTTTTTTCTGCAATACATAGTGATATAGGGTGATATTTGTTCAGGTAAGTCTTAGAAATGTTTTATTTTGTCTCACCATACTCGTGTGTAACTAGCCAAGTAACTATAAATAGGGAAAACGTGGAAGTGTTTGGTGGCTTCCTTCATGCCTGTTTGTTAAATTTGTAAATTTCATACCACATCGAGCTTATTTTATCCCACTACGGTGGCAACCATTTAATAATGTTATTTAAAACTATAATTTACATTCAATATGTTATTATTGCATACTGTTTTATAAAGTTCTACAATAAGGTGCAAATAATTGCCACCATTTGAAACTAGTATGAATAGCACAACATAGGATTAGCTTTTAGTATTATGGAGCGCTCTTTGCAAGCTGTATAATGCAGTCCGACTGCCACAGAGCGGATACATCAACCTCTGAGAAGAAAGTATCGTGTTTTGTGTCTTGATTCGAGTGATGTTTCAAAATAAACTGCTTTTCCTGACTGTACTTTTCTAATGCACGCCGGCGCAAGCTCTCGCGTAGATACTCGCTTAATAAACATGAATACATTTTTGAATGCACGTTGAAAATAAAATAAAATCAGAACAATTTAATACAAGCAAACCTCTCAGCAAATCAATGTATTAGAATTTCAAAAACATCTAAACCTACATTTTATTGCTGTTTTTTGTGGCAGGGTGGATCCTGCATCCTTTTTTCGGAGTACAGGTCATTTTCACATTAACTTCACGCAAAGTAACACGACTTTATTACTGTAAATTTGACTTCTCTTAAAATAGGCCTAAGTGTCACATATGACATTAATCTTATTTATTTAGTTCAGCCTGACACTAAAAGGCCTCTGTAGACCCCTAAAATTAAATCCAGTAAATTACACGCATCCATTTTCTTTACTTTCAACTGAGCCATAAGAAACGGTGTTTACAAGGAAGGATGCATTGTAAAGTTTCTCTAAAGCTTTCATAGCGTCTGCCGTTGCTTCATGAAGATGTGGATCAATAAAGGATAAATGGGTATCTATGTGCAGCTGTCGAGTCGCGATATAGACACAGTGTCTTTGGGTGAGCAAAGAAGGCCATTAATATACACAAACGATCAGTGGCCTATACTAAACATCACACATCCACGTTTTAGAAGGTGAAGCTCTTCCTGAGAAGAATCGGTAAGATTGTCCGTAAAATGTTTATCAAGCAAACAAGCATGCAGAAAACACCGGCATACACGAAATAAAAAAATTAGCAATTTTTTTTCCAAGTCAAAAAGTAAAAAAATATATACTTTATGACACGCCAAGTCATGCACTAGTTTGATTTCACAACCTGCCATAGGTGGAAGAACCAAAAAAACCCTCAGCATTTGTGGTTAAACAGTGTCGTGTTTTTTTTCTTTTAGACAATGGACAAACGTTTCACTAAATAATTATTAAAATATTCCTCATCTGGGTTCGTCGGAGGCTGCACTGAAACTGCAGCTTGGACCTTCAACCCTGTTGAGGTCAACTATATGGAGAAAAATGCTTTTAAATGAAACATTTATTTTTGACTATAGAAGCGTCTTGGATGACGATGGCGGTGAGTACATCATCGGTCATTTTTTATTCTAATCTTGTGAACTAATCTTTCAAATTAAATTAATTATATTCAGCAAGGATGCATTAAACTGAGCAAAAGTCCCAGTCAAGAGAAATGATGGTATAAAAGACTTCTATTTCAAAGATGCTGTTCATTTAAACGTCCTATCCACTGAAAAAAAATACGATACATTTCCCACAAAAATACGAAGCGGCACGAGTGTTTTACATTTATAACAAACAAAACTTCCTAGAGCAGCAAATCCTCATACGATCTGAAAGACAGTGTGACACGATGCTGAAAAATCAACTTTAAATCACAGGAATAAACTGCGCCGTGCTACACCTTCACATAAAAACAGTTCTTTTAAATCATGAGAAATATTTCGCGACATTATTTCCGGCCTTGGTGAACAGAAGAGACATCGAAATCCTTTTAAAAAATTATATTGACCACAAAACCTTTAAACGACGCGTTCATCGTAAAATACCAACCTTTAGTGCTGTCTTCAGTGTCCTGTAATCACAAAAATAAACCCCACATTAGATGATTGCACATTCATAAATGTAGGTTTTCTTGAATATGCATGTGTTTTTGCCCACCTCCTGATGACTGCTGTCTCCTGTCTTAAAGTGACTGTCTTCCATGAACTGCTGCTCCCTTCCTTTTCCTGTGACACGACACGCATTGCATTACAACTCAATGGTCATTTCCACCGTTTTATATGATAAACAGCCCATCGGCCCTTCGTGTCATTCTGTGCATTTTTGCATTTGCACCCGTTTCCACCAGCCCAGCCATAAAACAATAAAGACCTATTTTCTTTAATATTCCGTTTTTGTGTCAATGATTACAAACTTTCGTGCACAAACAGTTATAGTGCACTAGCATCACACTGATGGCAAACAGGAAAAATGCTCTGATACCCATCACGGCACTGAAGGACGACCATAACACGATAGAAGTTCTTCAGTGCACTTCAGAGACTTAAAATGAACCACGAATCGTTGTTGTGGTGCGCTTTTATGCATCTCTTTGCTTAAACTTACCAAGCTAACGTGCTAATTATGGCGCATTTACGCACAAACATCCAAACGCGCGGAAAATACGCTTTAATAGCCCTCGAAGCGACTAGCACGGAGTCACTCGTGCAATTCCAGGCCACGTTCGTTCATCTAAGGCGTTTATATATTCAATTATTCAGTGGATTTCGATGGTAAACAGATGAGGAGATCAAAACTACACTCAGCACAGACAGATACGCTCGCGACATAACAAAGACAGCTCTCAAACATGAACCTAGCGCGTTAGTTCACACGCACGCACGCGTACGTCGTCGCTGGTGTAATATATGTTGAGTGTGTTCGCAAATGTTTGGGTTTGTTTTGCTCACCTCGGTCAATCCGGCCTGCAGCTGCGCACTGACGCCGCGCCGATCAACATCCGGGTATCAGATCGCATAAACACAAACACACGAACACACGAACACCCGCCGGCCGCTAAACTGCTGTAACATAAACACCGGACCTTTTAAAATCCTTAATGTGTTTATTAAAGGTGTAAGCGGGGCACAGGCGGCTGTCAAACTAACATTTTTAACACTCGGCGTGATCTGCTGACGGACCGGAAGAGGGCGCTGTGACTTCCGCACCAACGCCTTCTTATACTAAAGAATGCGCTTTTATTTTGATTGGTGTTCTGTTTTTTAAACATGTGCCTTAAATGTTTGTATTTACCTCGGTTTAATAAAAGGGGGGGATAAATGCAGTTTATAAAAATCGTTTTTTATAAATGTATAGAATTGTTTACAATATTAATAACTATACTATACTATCCTATAATAAAAGATGGAGCACACCAAGTCAGATCAGTCTGAAGAGCTAGGGTGAGTTTGGTGGTTCTAGCTTGAAAACGCTGATCTGCCAGTCGGGTCTTTAAAGGAGTTTGTTTGTGTGTGTGTTTTCTTTCCAAAATTAATTTAGTAATTATTGGTCAAACGCATGTCTTTATTACAGTGTTCTGTTTTGTTGCAGATCAGCCTAAACAGGAACGTTTTTTTTCTGATGGATAAAAAAAAAAAATTGCATGACTTACATAATAATAAAAATCCACATTAAATGCACAATTGTGTCACTTGAAAATGCGTGAAAATTAAACAAGCTTGAGAATGTGTCACTTACAAAACAGATTGTTACATTAATAAGCTGTATCAGATGGACTTACAAGCTTAAACAAATAAAACAATAACTTTGGATTGGGGACTAGTTAACAGACCTATTAGTTAATATTTAATTAGCACTGTTTGTCAATAATGCACACTTTGGCAGGGAAGGCCGCATACATCATCAAACCTGGTTTATTTCAGTTAACTACTATATTCACGAGTCATAAACATTGTACAACAATTTACACTTAATTAAAATAAACTAGTCAAATTTATAACTATTAATATTCTATATAAAATCATATGCAACCTCCAAAGGATGCACTCCGTTGTTTGAAAAACAGCCATTATATCTTCCTTGTCAGACTCCTCCAATACAGGTTTTTGTAGTCTGCACTAATGAGCTAATGAGATGAACCAGGTGTGTTAGATGAGGTACAAAATGTGAAGTATGGGCCTCTGAAACCAGTCTGTAAACCGTGGGACTACATTGTTGTAAGGAACTGTAGAGCAGTAAATGGTAAATTGCAGCAGACGTTCAGCTGGGTTTCTGAAAGAGACGCTCAATTGATATCCGGTCTTGGATGATAGCTTTTTATGGCTATGATGGAGATTTGTGTTTGGAAAGGATTTATTTTAGCCCTTCTCTTCTTTGCTGCTGATGGGGAAAGACGGCGGCCATTCACTCTTGATAGACCAAGATCAGAGCCATTTGCTGTTGACGGACAGAGATCAGGGCCGTAAGTATCATTAGCCTTTGAAATGAATAAAACCTTTGTTTTGGCTATGGCAAACCACTTTCTGTGAATGAATACCTTCACAAGTACATGCTATGACCTGGTTGCTTATGCTTTGACTTCTTTGTTTCCACAGATGGTTCTTGGTGTCTTTTCCTGCAGTGATTGAGAGTGGCTCTGACACCAAATTGTGTGCAAGCCTTTTAAAACCCAATGAGAGTCTCACAATGACCGTTTCTCTACTCGATGACAAAAACATGACGACCCCTCTTGTGCAGCAGAGCTCCCGGACGGCTTTTCACCAATGCTTTGATTTCCAGGTCTGTTATCATGCTACATGTGGACCTTTGTCTAGTTTGAATTTTATATTCATAAAACCTCTTTCTCTAAAGGCTCCTCAAGTAGATGGAGAATCGGTGCAGAAGCTGAATGTGGAACTTCAAGGAAGGGCCTTCAAACTGACAGAAGAGCGGAAAGTCATGTTCAGACGTTACCAGCCTTTGACCTTCATTCAAACAGACAAACCCATCTACAACCCAGGACAAACTGGTGAGCTGTAAATGACACTTTGGTGGATATTGGGCATGTAGAAAGTATTTTTCAATACAAGTTCTAATGAGAGCATTTATCGATGTCTCTGCTCTCCTCGCAGTGAACTTCAGAATTGTGACCATGGACGCTAAGTTTGTGCCACTTGATCAAATGGTAACCGCCTTAAAAATAATTAGTAGATGCATAAGCTTCAGGCAATCACATTTTTTTTTTCTCCAGTGATACTGGCTGCATCAGAATGTTTGTTAGTTATTGTTTAATATTCCTGTGTTTTGTCTTCCAGTACAGTCTGGTGGTTGTGGAGGTGAGAATTTGTTTTAGTGCATGTCTTGCTTTGCACTTTCACATTAGGTTTTAGTTTCAAGCTCTTATTTGTTTTTCTAGGACAATCGTAGCAACAGGATTGGTCAGTGGACAAATATTTCCTCAACGGGGTGGATATTGCAGCTTTCTCATGGCTTAAACCCTGAGGCTCAAGTTGGGATGTATACGTTGAGGGCTTTCATTGGTGACCAAATGACCTCCCAGGTTTTTGAGGTGAAAAAATATGGTAAGTTGTCAAATACAATGTGCAACAGCACACCAGCAGATCCGAGGCCCTTGGATTAAAGTTTTGTTTCCGGTTTAGTTTTACCCAAGTTTGATGTCACTGTAAATGCACCACAGATGTACAGTGTTGGAGATGTGGGGCTAAAAATTGAAGCTTGTGGCAAGTGAGTGAAACTTTGTCTTTATGCTGGATTTTTTTTTTTTTGTGAATTAGTTCTTGATATCCACTCTTAAAACACTTCCCAGATATACATACGGGCAGCCTGTACCTGGTCAAGCATTGGTGGAAGTGTGTCGTGAGCCATTTCCGTACAATGTGGTTTCTGAGGCCACCCGTTTCTGCATAAATAAAACTGCTAAGGTATGTGACTACTGCTCTACAGAAGTTTTATCTTTTGCACATGGCTGACAATTGATATGACCATTTGTGTTCTGTTACTAGATGATTGACACTGGCTGTGCCTCCCTCACCCTCGGTACATCAGCATTTTTCAACACCAGATTTGAAAGCAATCTGCAAGATTTGTTTCTTGTTAACATAAACGTCACTGAGGAGGAAACGGGTAAGCTATTTGCTGATTTGAACCATTGCGTTTACATGCTGATTTTGTATACTCTTTCATTTTGCTGCTGTTTTCCCCCCTCCCAGGTGTAGTTATGTCGAAATCGACAACAGTTCCCATTACGTTTGAAGTTGGCAAGGTCACGTTTATGTACCTTCCACAGTTTTTTGAATCTGGATCAAGGATTAATGGAAAGGCAAGTAAATGTCTCTCATTACAGATGGCTTCTTATTGGTTCCTTTTCCAAACCATTACCTTTCCCAACAGATATTGGCATCCTATTTCAATGGCACTCCAATTGCAAGCAAAGCAGTCTATCTACTGGATGGTAGCCAATGGCCCAATAAAGTACTATTGAATCTGACTACAAATCAAAATGGACTTGCCACTTTCTCCATTAACACTACTGATTTCCCTAAAGCTGGTCTGAATCTGATGGTAAGATTATGTATATTTCTTTTTTTTCCCTCCGTCCTTTTGTTTTAAATCCAACTGATTTAACCTGTTCCTCAGGCAAGTGCAACTGCAGAGGTTGCTTATGGTTATAAATCACCATTCTTCAGTTCAGAAACAAAGACTCTGTCTCTCCTCCAAGCTGCTACTCCTGACAACCCCATGTTTAGTGAACTGTCAATAGTGAAGCTTGAGCAGCCACTGAAATGTGGTGCTGAGTATTCAGTGACCATCAAGTATTCGTTTGTTGGAGAGACTGGTGATTACTCTGCTGACATCATTTATATGGTAAGTACACTTTTTAGTAGTGGTTTTGATGACAGAACTAGTCCACTCGTAAGCACCTATGTACCACTCTGGCTTTGTCTCCTGTCAGGTTTTGTCCAGAGGACTGATTGTGCTGCATGGATTTGAGAAAGTTGAAGCATGGGCTTCTAACAAGGTCACAAGTGATACAGTGTCATTTCAGCTGTCTGTAAGTGTGGATCTGGCTCCAGCAGTGAAGATTTTGGCCTACTGTGTTCTGCCCAGTGATAATGTTGTTACTACAAGCGCATCCTTTGACACTGAAACGTGTTTCCAAAACAAGGTATCTGGACATCTAGCACCTCTTTTACTTCATGTGACGACGTCTCCTACAGTGTCTGAGCTGGTTCTTGTTTCAGGTGTCTCTGCAGTTTTCTCCAGCTACAGCTGTTCCTGGTGAAGGAAACACTTTGACTATCTCTGCTCAAGCAGGATCTCTGTGTGGCCTCAGTGCTGTTGATCAGAGCATCCTGATCATGGAGCCAGGAAGACACCTGAGTGCTCAAGCGGTATTTATGTGCCACTGCTCAGGCTTCCTGGTTACAGTTGTTTAATAATGTAGTTTTGAAAACGCTGACATACCCCTGTTCTTCAGGTGTTTGGCTTGCTTCCAGTGCAGTCATTATCAGATTATCCACCTGGTGTTGAGGATGAACAGGAATGCCTGAATGTTCGACCTCGCCGCGCTGTTCCTGAAGACCAAGCTTATGAAGCTTTCAAGGCAGGAAACCGTTTGTAGTAATTTTTTCCATTTTTGTTCCTCGTTAAATGCATCTCTTACTTTTTGCTTCAACAGAGAATGGGGATGAAGGCAGCAACAAATCTACCAATCAGAGAACCTCAGTGCCTGATGTACAGAGGCTTGAATTACTATCGCAACTTTCATGATGGTACGCATGTATGTCTTTTTAAGCACTTAATTGAATTTAAGTATGTACAGGCATAACCAGTGTCTATATAGTATTATTGTAGTAGTCCAAGTGTATTCAAATGAAAGATAAACTGATTGGGACTACAATGGATTTTGACCTTTCAGTTATTCAGAGCAAAATAAACCTTCATCTTGGCCAAGTTTTAATTACTGTAAAGTAACTGACAGGTTTGCCTTGCAAGGTGCACAAACCTGACTGATCTAAAACTTGTACACTATGGCTACAGTCCATTGAGATTCATGGTTCCTTTGGCTTTCAGTGAAATATTTCCGTAGTCCTGTTGCACTGGCTGAAATGGTTCCTGCTGCAGTAGAAAAGAGTGCTGGAGAAGAGAGTAGATCTTCTTTTGATGTTACCATCAGGACTTACTTTCCAGAAACATGGATCTGGCAACTTGCTCAAGTGGGGTTAGTGAAGCATAGTGTGTGTGGTGGGGGTTTTTTCTCCTCTATCTTTCTAAAGTCAATTTACAATGAATTTTACCTGCCTACCTTTTACTGTTTTTTCGGGGTTTTTTTCTATTATCTGGTGTACTTTCTTCCATTCGTCAGAGACTCTGGATCCACACAAGTTCCCCTCACAGTTCCTGACACAATCACCACATGGGAAACTGAGGCATTCTGTCTGTCCTCCAGAGGTTTTGGTTTGGCTCCTCCTGTTAATCTGAAAGCCTTCCAGCCCTTCTTCCTGGAGCTCTTGCTGCCTTACTCCATCATCCGTGGGGAGACTTTTGAGCTGAAGGCCACAGTCTTCAACTATCTGTCCAAGTGCATCATGGTTAAGGTTCAGTTATATCTACAGTACTGTATAATGGATCTGCAGAGAGAATATTCCTCTTGTCTTTGCTCTATGAATTAATATAATTTATTGGCAGGTTCGAGCGAATCCATCTCAGCCCATGGTCTTTACTCTTAGACCAATTAATGAGGCATATTCGTCTTGTCTCTGTGCCAAGGGGAGAAAGACCTTCAAATGGGTTTTCACCGCTTTTGTTCTTGGTCAGTTTTGGAATGTTTGTCTCTCTCTAAGCTGAAGTGTATATGAGGGAAAAACTTTAAGTGTGTTCTTGTCTGTCATTGCAGGAACTGTAAATGTGACTGTCAATGCTCAAGCTGTACAATCCCAGACTCCATGTGGTAATGAGATTGTTAGTGTGCCAGAAAGAGGACGCACCGACGTGGTCACACGAAGTCTACTTGTCCTGGTCAGCTTTTTAACAAGCCTTCTGGAGTTTGAATCATGGTCACGGTCACTTGTTAATTTGGTGTGGTTGTCTCTGTAGGCTGAAGGAGTTGAAAGGATAAAGACCCAGAGTTTGTTACTGTGTCCAAAGGGTTTGTTTGAACTCTGATTCCCTATACTGTTAAACACTAGCCTAGTGCTCTATGCTAAGCCATTTTGTTTTGCAGGAAGTGTGGTTTCCGAAGATGTGACACTGACGTTTCCTACAGATCTTATCCAGGGATCAGCTAGATGCTCAATTTCAGTTCTTGGTAAAGTGGTTCATTGAGGCGGTAATGTGCAGCAGGATAACTTTGATTACTGATGATTTTTTTTACCCTGACATTTGGTTTTTCTGTCTCTTATAGGGGATATAATGGGTCGTGCACTAAAGAATCTTGATAACTTATTACACATGCCATCTGGCTGTGGAGAACAAAATATGATTGTTCTGGCTCCCAATATTTACATCCTCCAGTACTTGCAAGTCACGGGCCAACTCACTGCAGCCATCCGACAGACCGCCACCCGTTACCTTCAAAGAGGTATGGATGAGCAGATGCATTATGTATTTCAAAGTTTGAATGCCAAGGACATTCGGTTCTATTCTTCCAATTCGAGTGTCTCACTTGTTTTTGACCTGAACAGGATACCAGGGACAATTGAACTACAGGCACAATGATGGTTCCTACAGCACCTTTGGTTATGATGAATCCAATACATGGTTTGTTTTATGCCGTTCTTCTAGTGTTGTCACTGGTTCATTTTGACATGGATCTTCTTCTGTGGCCAGGTTGACAGCCTTCGTCATGAGGTCTTTTGGCTTAGCAAGGAACTTCATCTTCATTGATCCAAATATCTTTCAGAGTGTGAAGGACTGGCTGATCAGCAAGCAGGGTTCAGATGGTTGTTTTATGCAGCAGGGGACTCTGTACCACAGTGACATGAAGGTGTTTCACATTCCCTTCAAATGCATCAAGACCAGCAGAAACTAGGGTGGGACTGGTTTTCTAAATGAGTATATTTGTGTTTATTAGGGTGGAGTTAGTGACAATGTGACCATGACAGCCTACATCGCTACATCACTGCTTGAACTAAATGTCCCTGCTACGGTAAAAGTCCACAGGATTTCTTCATGAGCCGCCTTGTTTTGGCCTGAGGTTGATGTTTTCATTACTTTTCAGGATCCAGTCATTACCAGAGCTCTGTCATGCTTGAGGCCTGTCGTTGGGAACCTGGGAAACTCCTATATCATGGCTCTGCTTGCCTACACCTTCAGTCTGGCTGGAGAGACTAGTACACGATGGCAGCTTTTAACTGCTTTGGACAACCGTGCTACTACTGAAGGTGGGGTTTTACCAGTCTCTTGTTTTGAGACTTTGTTCATCAGGATCTTTGGCATCAAATTTCGTCCGTCTTTTTAGGCACTAAGCTCCATTGGTCTCAGACTACATCTGGTGATACTCTGGCGGTGGAGATCAGCTCTTATGTGCTGCTGGCAGTTCTCTCCGTAAAGCCTCTCAGAACAGCTAATCTGACCTATGCTAACCGCATTGTCAACTGGCTTGTAGCCCAGCAGAATCCTTATGGGGGCTTTTCCTCTACCCAGGTGACTTTGACCATAGACCTGTACAGATGCCTCATTCAACCACTCAAAGCAAAAAGACGAGTCCACCATCTTGGAATGGTCAAGTTGACATTCACCAACATACTGTGCCATTTTGTGCAGGACTGTGGCATCTTTCAATTAGTCAGTGATCACTATGGTGAATGACATCAAGTTGACCATTACAATATGGTGGGTGGCTTATTAATACCAGCTCATAGATACCTCATTAGCAACTGTTTCTACGTATAAATATTGCATATATGACTCTGAACACCAAAAATTAATGCAATCATTAGTGGATTTTTTCCCCCTTTTAATCTGGTGCTTGTTTTTAGGACACAGTGGTGGCTCTTCATGCTCTGTCTCTGTATGCCACTGAAGTGTTTAGCTCAGAGGGCTCCAGCACTGTTACTGTACAGTCAGTTGTGGCAGGGGAAGACACTTATAGTTTCTCTGTGAATCGGGAAAACCGGCTGCTGTATCAGGATGCGCTGCTGAAGACTGTCCCAGGCAAATACAGTGTTAAAGTCAAGGGCTCCACCTGTGTGTCTGTGCAGGTCTGTATCTTCATCTCCTTTTCAGTTCTGCTTCTCTTGTGCTCATCCTAATATTCCTTGTTTCGCTTTGTAATCATAGACTGCATGTTTCTACAACATCCCAACACCTACAAAAGTAACAAAAACACTGAGTGTTGAAGCAAAGGTGACTGGAGACTGCCAACCACTTGGAGCCAATCTCATGTTGAACTTCACAGTGAAGTAAGAACAGCTTTGACTTTATCTTCAAACCATCTTGTTTAACTCCTTTATGAAGAGAAGATCCTTTCTTTTTTCCCCATTTACTACTTTATTCCTCTTCTTTCAGATATAATGGAACAAAAGCAAGTACTAACATGGCTCTGGTGGACATTAAACTCCTGTCAGGCTTCACAGCAGACACATCACTGGTTTGTATGTTTTAAGATGACTTCTAAAAATCCAACACGCTTGGTTTCTTCAGAAACAATGGCTTTTTCATCACAGCTTGGATCTTCACCCACTTCATTTGCCCCGTCAGTGGAGCGGGTTGATGCTGGAGAGGATCACGTCCTAGTGTATCTAAAAGAAGTAAGATTGTTTACACTGGGTGTATTCACTACCTGCCCGCCACTTTTTCCTGTGCTGCTGTTAATCTCTTCTTCCTCCCAGGTTCCCAAAAGAGTTCCCCTGACCTACAAACTGCAACTGAAATCTGGGCTTGTGGTAAAAAATCCAAAGCCAGCGGTCATCACAGTCTACGACTACTATAAGCCAAGTATGCTGCCCTCTGCCTTACATTTTTGATCATTCTAAATTCCATGTAGAATGTAATCTAGCTTGCTTGCTGTTTGTCTTTCAGGTGATGCATTTGAGACCACCTATGTGTCCCCCTGTCAATGAGCGTACTTCATTACAATCTAGTGGACACATGACTCTAATAAACCTGCTTTTACTCAATCAGTCTTTTGCTTTTTAAATGTCTGACAAGTGTTTATTTGAAATGGCAAGACTCAAACTTCCAGGGGTCTGTTGTACATGCATGCATGAATTACTCCATTAGCTGGATTTTGTTGACAATGACAACTCCAGTTAGGTTCTTTGAAGCTCATCTTACTCATTGCAAGTCTGTTAGCTCAAACCTGTTCCAGAGCAGCCGATTTCATGTACATGGGATTCAATTGCATTTTAAGTGAATGTAATCTAGAAAGTCAAGTCACCATTATCCACAACACTTTTTACAATGCAGATGGTTAAAGCAGATTTACCATTTTAAACTGTGGCAAAATAGTGTGCCTTTCTCCTCTCACCAGACAAAAACAGCAGTTTAAATCTAGGCTGCAAAAAAGTCAGATTGCGCAGAGGTTTCCTTGTTCCTGTGGTCTTGTTCCAATCACCTTCCAATCAACCAATATTACAGTTATATTATGAGCTTTTCTATGCATTCATTTAGACAGGGCCGTAGAGAGCATACAGGAAAGCACTGGCTGGAGAGAGGAGGTGGGATTGGCCAAGAACCATAAGGCTGTTTGCATTAACATAATTTTGCATTCTTATTGTCATAGTTAAGTTATGATTTTTTCCCCTTGGTATTACAGAAAATTAAACCTAAAAGCCGCAGACGAAAATGCACGTATGAGCTGACATCTTACAAATCTTGTCTTGTCCAAATACCCTTATTTGTGGTCTTTGTTTGACTTTATTTGTAGAACACAATGATTGGATGGTTATAATTAAGTTTTGTTTACACATTAACCATAAAAAGACCTAAAGAATGATCTTCATAATGGTATCATTTCAAATAGAGATCAATATTGTCAACCCACCCTTTGATTCCACATAGCTGGCATAAAACGTAAATAAAACTTACTTTGTTAATTTTGTGGTTACAGAGAGTTAAACACTACAAGATTCAAAGGAAATAAAACTGTGAAAGGGGAAATATGCTGTATACTTGCTTACTTGGAGGTTTTGTCCCTAATTAGGCACACCTGAACCAGTTAATCAATGTCTTCAGACTAGAATCTTTAAAGCCAGTGTGTTTGAGCTCGTTGAAACTAGACTCTGCGGGACATGTGTCTTTTAGTAGCAGGAATGGGCACTGATTAAAATGGTTTAGTGTTGTCTTCATCAGGGTTGACTGAGAACGGTTTGAGAAGCTGTAGAGTGGTAGATTGTGGCAGAAGTTCAGCTGGGTTTCTGAAAAAGGCACTCCGTTGACAGCTTTTCATGGCTATCATGGAGATTAGTGTTTGGAAAGGTCTTATTTTAGCCCTTTTCTTCTTTGCTGTTGAAGGGCAGAAATTGCCACCAATTGCTGTTGATAGACCAAGATCAGAGCCGTTTGCTGTTGATGGACAGAGATCAGGGCCGTAAGTATCATTAGCCTTTTAAATGAATAAAAGGGGTCCTGCTTTGTCTTATGCTCTTAGTTTTGGCTATTGTAATCACTTTCTGTGAATGTGTACCTACACAACATGCTCTGACCTGGTTATGGCTTCTGAAGTTCAGCTTATGTTTCCACAGATTGTTCTTGGTGACCGTTCCTGCAGTGATCGAGTCTGGCTCCATTGCCAAATTGTGTACAATTCTCCTGAAACCCAACGAGAGTCTCACAATGACCGTTTCACTGCTTGATAACAAAAACAGGACAACTCATCTTGTGCAGCAGAGCTCTGCTTCTGCAGCAATTTACCGCTGCTTTCGCTTCAAGGTCTACACTTTCTCATACTACACATTAACCATTTGTCTAGTTTGAAGTACATTGTAATGTTTCTCTACAGGCACCTTGTGTTGATGTGCAGTCTGTGTGGACTCTGAATGTGGTAGTCAAAGGGAGGTTCTTCGAATTGACTGAAGAGAGGAAAGTCATGTTCAGACGTTACCAGCCTTTGACCTTCATTCAAACTGACAAACCCATTTACAATCCAGGACAAACTGGTGAGCTACAAATGACGATTGGGTTAGAAGTTCTGTTCTGCTGCAAGCTCAAGTTAAAGTGTGAGGATTCATTGACTTCTTAATTTTGCAGTGAATTTCCGAGTTGTAACTATGGATGACAAATTTGTGCCTCTTGATCAAATGGTGAGACCTAACCTCTTTGCTGCAGACAAACTGAAATAATGCATGCTGTTTTTAGAAGTTTTAGTCCTCCATCAATGTCTCTTCCCCTGCCCCAATCCCACTCCACACCAAAATGATAAATGTGTTAATGTGTAATTTTGCTGTTTTTGTCTTGCAGTACAGTCTGGTTGTTGTGGAGGTGAGAATTTTTTTACAGAAGGGTCTGCTTTACTATATTCCTAGTATAATTACAATCCATTTTCTTTTCTGACCTGTTGTCTGTTTTTCTAGGACAATCAAAGTAACAGGATTGGTCAGTGGACCAATATTTCCTCAACCGGGTGGATATTGCAGCTTTCTCATGGCTTAAACCCTGAGGCTCAGGTTGGCATGTATACATTGAGGGCTTTTATTGGTGACCAAATGACCTCCCAGGTTTTTGAGGTGAAAAAATATGGTAAGTTTCATGCATGTGTGACCGTCCACCAGCAGAGCTGAGGTATTTAAAGTGATTATGTTTCCGGTTTAGTTTTACCCAAGTTTGATGTCACTGTAAGTGCACCGGAGATGTACAGTGTTGGAGATGTGGGGCTGAAGATTGAGGTTTGTAGCAAGTAAGTGACGCTTTATTTACTTGATGCCAGATTTTTCTTGTTGCTTTTTGTTTTTGATCTTTCTCCTTTTTAAAACACTTCCCAGATACACATACGGGCAGCCTGTACCTGGTCAAGCATTGGTGGAAGTGTGTCGTGAGCCATATCCATACATTATGGTTCCTGGGGTGACTCGTCTGTGCTTTAATAAAACAGCTGAGGTATGCTATTGTGTGTGTGTGTGTGGTTTTTTTTTTTTTTTTTTTTTTTTTTCTCCTCCTGCATGTGGTTGACTTAAATGACTGTTCTGCTGCCAGATGAATGGCACAGGCTGTGTCTCCCTCACCCTTAGTACATCAGTGTTTTTCACCACGACATTTGAAAATAATCTGCAAGATGTGTTTCTTATTACGGCGAATGTCACTGAGGAGGGAACAGGTGAGCGCTTGTCTGATCTGAACCAATGGTATGTTTGGAGGATGTTGGCATTTATTTGCTTATCGTTGTCCCAGATGTAGTGACGTCAAAATCTACAACAGTATCTATTACATTTGAAGTTGGTAAAGTCACATTTTTGGAGCTCCCAGAGTTCTTTCTCCATGGATCAATAATTAACGGAAAGGCAAGTTAAAGTTCATTACTTGTTACAGAAGCCTTTACACCCCTTCCTAACTTTTATTTGTCCCAACAGGTCTCAGCATCTTTTTTCAGTGGGAATCCAATCGTAAGCAAGGCAGTCTATATCCTGGATTCAAGCCAATGGCCCAACAAACTGCTGCTGAATTTGACGACAAACCAGAATGGACTGGCTGCTTTTTCTCTCAATACTGCTGATCTACCTAAAGCTGACCTTATCCTAGTGGTAAGATGGGTTTTTTTTTTTTTTTTAAACTTTATTCACTTTTTCAATGAGAACTTGTGAAAGTTAACCGATCCCATCCATTGTTCCCCAGGCAAGTGCAACTTCAGAAGTTGTTTATGGTTACAGATCACCATACTTCAGTTCAGATACAAAAACAGTTGCACTCCTCCAACCTGCTAGCCCATACAGCCCAACGTTTAGTGAACTGACAATAGCGAAGCTTGAGCAGCCGCTGAAATGTGGCGTCAGGTACCCAGTGACCATCAAGTACTCGTTTGTTGGAGAGACTGGCAACTACAACGCTGATATCATCTATATGGTGGGTGTTTGTAGCGCTGTCTTGTCACCATGCTGGTCTCTGCATTAAAAAAAAATGAATAAATTTGTGCCAAGCCACTCTGCCTATCTCGTCAGGTCCTGTCCAAAGGAGTTATTATCCTTTATGGAATTCAGAGGGTTCAAGCATGGGCTTATAATACCATCACAAGTGGTAGGATGTTATTCCGGCTGCCTGTCAGTGTGGATATGCCTCCAGCAGTACAGATTCTGGTCTTCTGCATTCTACCCAGTCAGAATGTAGTTGCTGCTAGTGCATCGTTTGACACAGAACTGTGTTTCCAAAATAAGGTATGTTGTAGCTCCCCTCTGCCCGTGTGGGGTGCAGCGTTTTGTCCTACAGCTTGCGAGCTTGTTCTTGTTCCAGGTGTCTCTGCAGTTTGCTCCTGCTACAGCTGTTCCTGGTGAGGGGAGTGTTTTGAAGCTCTCTGCTCAAGCAGGATCTCTGTGTGGCCTCAGTGCTATTGATCAGAGCGTCCGGATCATGGAGCCAGGAAGACGTCTAAGTGCTCAAGCGGTATCCATGTGCCACTGAACCGATTTTCTAATGCATAATTTTTTTTTTTTTTTTTTTTTTTTTTTTTTTGACGTAACCTGGTACTGAGGCTTTTAGATTCCAACCCCCCTCTTAGGTTTTCAGCTTGCTTCCAGTGCAATCGCCGCCATATCCATTTGATGTTGAGGATGAACTCAAGTGCCTGAGTGTTCGACCCCGTCGAGCAGTTCCTACTGACCAGGCTTATGATGCTTTTAAGGTAAGGGTTGGTCTGCACATGTCAGTACTCATATTTCGTGTTACTTGTAGTTTGAACTGTTGCTTTGACAGAATGTGGGGCTGAAGATCGCAACAAATCTGCCAGTCCGAGAACCTCAGTGCCTGATGTACAGAGGCCTGAATTACTATCGCAACTACTTCTATGGTGGTATGCCCATTTTAAGTTTTTGATCTAAAATTAGCCATATGAGAAGCAATTGATGTGGTGGGTTTTCAAAATTGGGGCTAAAATCAATGCAGTGTCACCTTGGCCTTAGGGATACAATGGATTTTCATCTTTCAGTTATTAAATGTAAAAAATGTTTATCCTGGCCTAAACCTTGTATGTGGGCTTTAGGGAAACACCCATTTTGATTCTGCATGTGGTGCTTTTAACAGTTTCCCATCTGCAATTAACTGGGCTGACATTATCCCTTAAGCATAATTCAGCTAATAAAAAGAATCCCTGATCACATGTTCTTTTTCAGGGTCCCCAAACAGTCTCAATTTTCTGAAAATGGCTAAAGCTCAGTGGTTTGCAGTCCTTGTATTAAAAGCTTCTCTCAATATTTTTATGCAAGTTGGCCGTCCTATAGCCTTTCTAAAACCTGAAGTAGCTCTGGCTGGAGCCGCAGACAGCAGAGAGAGCAGTTCCCCTCCTCCTATCACGACTGTCAGGTCTTACTTTCCAGAAACATGGATCTGGCAACTCGCTCATGTGGGGTCAGTGAAGCACCTTGCATTTTAAGTTGACTTTGAAGCCAAATCAAATTTATTTTCAAATTTATTTTATTTTTTTTCCCTCCCTCATTGTCTGTCATTTAGACACACTGGATCTACACAAGTTCCCCTCACAGTTCCTGACACAATCACCACATGGGAAACGGAGGCATTCTGTCTGTCCTCCAGAGGTTTTGGTTTAGCTCCTCCTGTTAATCTGACAGCCTTCCAGCCCTTCTTCCTGGAGCTCTCCCTGCCTTATTCCATCATCCGTGGGGAGACTTTTGAGCTGAAGGCCACAGTCTTCAACTATCTTTCCAAGTGCATCATGGTCTGTCACAGGCTTTTTTTTTTTTTTTTTTTTTTTTTTTCTCTCCCAGGTTATTGAATTGGTTTACAATTAATTTTATAATGGCTTTCATTGGCAGGTTAAAGTAACTCCAGATACATGTTCGGCCTACACTCTTTTACCGTCAACTGAGCTGTATTCTTCCTGTCTGTGTGCCAATGGTAGAAAAACCTTCAAGTGGGTCCTCTTGGCCTCTGTTCTTGGTTGGTATTGGACTCCTGTGTGTGTGTGTTTTTTTTTTTTTTTTTTTTTTTTTTTTTTTTTTTGAGGTGTTGCTCACTTCCGGTTTGTACTATAGGAGCTATAAATGTGACAGTCAGTGCTTCAGCTGAACAATCCCAGAGTCTTTGTGGCACTGAGGTTGTGACTGTGCCGGAGAGAGGACGCATTGATATAGTGACTCGAAGTCTCCTTGTTCTAGTAAGTGTTAACTGGCCTTGTTTAATCCTTAGGCTCATGCTGCTTTACTGACTTTTTTTTTTTTTTTTTTTTTTTTTATTAGCCTGAAGGAGTTGAGAGGACAAATGCTCAGAGTTGGTTACTGTGTCCGAAGGGTTTGTTGGCGCTCAATGATTCCATAAGACATTCTCCCAAACATTAGTCCTGCACTCAAAGCTAATCCTTTCTGTTTGGTCCACAGGAAGTGTTCTTTCTGAAGATGTGACTCTGACATTTCCAACAGATGTGATCCAGGGATCAGCCAGATGCTCTGTTTCAGTCCTTGGTAGAGAGTTTCAAAGAGTAGAAACTAACATGATGTTTTGTAGGACCCAATTAGTTTGACCCTTTTCCTCTTCATAGGGGATGTAATGGGCAGAGCACTAAAGAATCTGGATGGGTTATTACGCATGCCATCTGGCTGTGGAGAGCAGAATATGATTGTTCTGGCTCCCAATATTTACATCCTGCAGTACCTGGAAGTCACGGGCCAACTCACCGCAGCCATTCGACAGACTGCCACTGGTTACCTTCAAAATGGTATGGATGAGCAGATGCATTTGTATTATTAGGAAGATTTAAGTCCTATTGAATTGATCAGAGTCTCTGATAAGATGCTGTATTTGACCTGAACAGGATATCAAGGGCAGCTGAACTACAGGCACAGTGATGGTTCATACAGCACATTTGGTTATGATGAATCCAATACATGGTGAGTTTCTCCTTATTCTGGAATACTTTGTCACCATTTGTTTGTAAACTCAGTTTATCATAACATCCATGGCCAGGTTGACTGCCTTTGTCATGAGGTCTTTTGGTCTTGCGACACACTTCGTATTCATCGATCCGAATGTCCTTCAGAGTGCAAAGGACTGGCTGATAAGCCAGCAAGGCTCAAATGGATGTTTCATGCAACGGGGGACTTTATACCACAGTGACATGAAGGTATGCACATTATAAAATGGAATGTGCCCCATAGTCTCCGTCAGTGTTAATTCTTATGCTGTTTGTATTTTAGGGTGGAGTTGACGATAACGTGACCATGACTGCTTACATCACTGCATCATTGCTTGAACTCAAAGTACCGGTCACGGTAAAAAAAAAACATGATCAGTAGTTCTATGAGCTCCTTGTAGATAATCCTTCTGTTCTGGCAGGTAATTTGATCTCCTTTTGCTTTATTTTTCAGGATCCAGTCATCACCAATGCTCTGTCGTGTTTGAGGCCTGTCGTTGGGAACCTGGGAAACACTTACGCCACTGCTCTACTCGCCTATGCCTTCAGTTTGGCAGGAGAGACCAGCACTACAGCACAGCTTTTAACCATCTTGAACAACCTTGCCTTTTCTCAAGGTGGTATTTACCTGTTGTTGTGGTTGTACTTGTACTTGTACTTACACTCATCTGTCTCTTAAGGCACTAAGCTCCATTGGTCTCAGAGTACGTTTAGTGATACTCTGGCGGTGGAGATCAGCTCTTATGTGCTGCTGGCGGTTCTTTCTGTAAAGCCTCTCACAACGGCTACTCTGGGTTACGCTAACCGCATTGTCAACTGGCTCGTGGCTCAGCAGAATCCTTATGGAGGCTTTTCCTCAACCCAGGTGACTGACCACCAAACATGAATGCAATAATAAATTTTTCTGAATGGCGTTTTTAACTTGGTGCCTGTTTTTAGGACACAGTGGTGGCTCTTCAGGCTCTGTCGCTGTATGCCACTCAAGTATTCAGCTTGCAGGGCTCCAGCGTTGTTATCGTGCAGTCCTCGTTGGTAGGTGGAGATGTTTATAACTTTTATGTGACTCAGGACAATAGGCTGCTGTATCAGGAGAAGCCACTGAAGAACATTCCAGGCACATACACTGTTCAAGCAACCGGATTCTCCTGTGTGTCTGTGCAGGTCTGTATCTTTACACTCTTTTCTGTTTTATATGCTGCATGGCCTAACTTTTGCTCTGTTCTGAATACTATGTTGATACAGATTGCATGTTTCTACAACATCCCAACGCCCATTAAATTAGCCAGTACATTAAGTGTCGATGCAAAGGTGACTGGAGACTGCCAACTGCTTGGAACCAATCTTATGTTAAGCTTTGCTGTGAAGTAAGAACCGCTTTGACTTTGTAGATTTGACTCTTACAAAGGGAAGCTGCTTTTTTTTTTTTTTTTTTTTTTTTTTTGACTAAATGTCTTCGTTGCCACACCATTCAGATACGATGGCCCAAAGCAGAGTACTAACATGGTTATAGTGGACATTAAGCTACTGTCAGGTTTTATAGCAGATACTTCTCCGGTTTGTATGCATTTTTAAGATTTGCAATATTTGCAAGATTTGAGGCTCCATGTAGTTAACTGATGTTTTTATCTCAGCTTGGATCTCCACCTAATTCATTTGTCCCAGTGGTAGCGAGAGTTGACGTCAAAGGTGATCATGTCCTGGTGTATCTAAAAGAGGTGAGGAATTTTACACTAGACGTACACTCACAATCTGCCATGTTCTCATGTGCTGTGTATTGCTGTTCATCCTTTGTTTTGCAGGTTCTCAAAGGCCTTGCCATGACTTACAATCTGGTGCTAAAACAGGTTCTTGCTGTGGAAAGTCTCAAGCCAGCAGTTATCAATATTTATGACTATTATCAGCCAAGTACGTTTTCATCCTCCTGGGGTGTATATTCCAAAAGCCACTAAGGTTGTAAGTTCCATTTTGCGAACAATGGTGCAATGGACCTTATGACTGTAGTTGGATGCATTTGGGGAAAAGCACACCTAATCACATTTTGCTTTAAATTACCGGTTGAACATGATCCAACTTTTGTTCTTTTTAGGTGATTCATTTGAGACCACATACACATCTCCCTGTCCATGATTTGATTGGAGTAGGACTCAACATTCAAATAAAGCTGCTTTTCATGCATGTTGTGTTGTTTTTTTTTTAAATTCGGGTTCCTTGCAGCTTAATACTACGAAAGGGGTTATGAATTCTGAAATTTTTGCAGGGTTTTTAGTGTAGAACTGTAGTTTTGAAAGTTGAGTTACAACACTGAGAATTCAGCTGGTTAGTCTTCAGTACAGGCAGAAATCCCAACCAGAAAGTTAGAGTAGTCTTTAATTCTGCAGAATACTCAGTTCAAGTAATGTTGAGTTAGTCTCAATGCTGCTCTTCCAACTATAAGTGGTGCTTCACCTGGAGCACCTGGCTACTTTGTACAAAAACTGTTAAGGGCAAGTATGAAACCTATTAAAATGATTGGTAAAAATCCATAGTTACCCATTTACTCTAGATAGATAGATAGATAGATAGATAGATATATATATATGTGGCTGTTCTGGTCTGAGTGTGTACCTGCAGGGATTGTAGGTGGCGCAGTGAACTGTGTGGTCTTCCAGCTGAGACCCTTGAGCAAGACACAAACCCACACCTGAGCCCCAGGCATCACACAACATTCAATTACAGAACATTGCTCTGAGCATAAACTCACTTGTGCTTAAGTGCCATTTCAAGAAGAATGTGGGTAAGAGAGGGCACATTAAGCCAGAATATTTTTCACATTACCTTAAGACAGTCCTTTTTCCCCCAAAATTATTTCTATAAAAATGAGCCACGTTTAAAAGGTAGAGGGGGAGGTGTTGCTACAATTTATAAAAGTATTCTTAGTACTTCTCAGAGGGCAGGCTTTAAGTATGACTCATTTGAAGTTTTGGTGCTGCATATAACATTATCTACAGAATCATGTGCTAGTGATAAATCTTCTGTCATGTTTGTACTGGCTACTGTATACAGGCCACCAGGGCACAGCACAGATTTCATTAAAGAATTTGCTGATTTTCTAACTGAGTTAGTACTGGTCGCAGATAAAGTCTTAATTGTTGGCGATTTTAATATCCATGTTGATAATGAAAAAGACTCATTAGGATCAGCTTTCTTAGACATTTTGAACTCCGTTGGGGTTAGACAACACGTCTCTGGACCTACTCATTGTCAAAATCATACTCTAGATCTAATACTGTCACATGGAATAGATGTTAAAATGGTGGAAGTACTGCAGCAAAGTGATGACATTTCAGATCACTATCTAGTCTTGTGTGAACTCTGTATAGTTAAACCTGTAAACTCTGCACCTTATTACAAGTATGGTAGAACCATCACTTCCACCACAAAAGAAAGCTTTCTAAATAACCTTCCTGACTTATCTCAATTCCTTAGCTCATCCAATACGACGCAAAAACTTGATGATGTAACAGAAACTATGCACTCTCTTTTTTCTAGCACTTTAGATACAGTTGCTCCTTTGCACTTAAAAAGATAAAAGAAAACAATCTGACTCCATGGTATAATGACAACACACGCACCCTAAAGAGAGCAGCCCGGAAAAAACCAAATTAGAAGTATTCCGTATTGCCTGGCGGGAGAGTATGCTGTCATACAGAAAAGCATTAAAAATTGCAAGATCTGATTATTTTTCATCCCTTTTAGAAGAAAACAAACACAACCCCCGGTATTTATTCAGTACAGTGACTAAATTAACAAAAAATAAAGCATCAGCAGGTGCTAATATGCCCCAAGAGTATAGCTGCAATGAGTTCATGAATTTCTTTACTTCTAAGATTGATACCATCAGAGATAAAATTGTAACTATGCAGCTGTCAACTACAGTTTCACATCAGATAGTGAGCTTTAGATCCCCTAAGGAAAAATTACACACTTTCTCTATTATAGGAAAAGAAGACTTGTACAAACTTGTTAAATCATCTAAACCAGCAACATGTATGTTAGACCCTGTTCCATCTAAACTATTAAAAGATCTGCTTCCAGAAGTCATAGATCCTATTTTGAACATTATTAATTTATCATTGTCATTAGGATACTGTATGTTCTCAAAACCTTCAAACTGGCTGTAGTTAAACCTCTCATTAAGAAACCACATCTTGATCCCAAAGACTTAGTAAATTACAGACCAATCTCTAATCTCCCTTTTCTGTCAAAGATACTAGAAAAGGTAGTATCCTCACAACTGTATTCCTTTTTAGAAAAAAATGATGTCTGTGAGGATTTCCAATCAGGTTTTAGACTGTACCATAGTACTGAGACTGCTCTCATTAGAGTTACTAATGACCTGCTTCTATCATCTGATCGTGGTTTTATCTCATTATTAGTGCTATTAGATCTTAGCGCAGCATTCGATACTATCGATCACAACATTCTCTTGGATAGACTAGAAAACTATGTTGGCATTAGAGGAAGCGCCTTAGCATGGTTTAAATCATATCTATCTGACCGCTATCAGTTTGTAGCATTAAATGAGGAGGTATCATATCAATCACAAGTGAAATATGGAGTTCCTCAAGGCTCAGTGCTAGGACCGTTACTTTTCAACCTGTACATGTTACCTCTGGGAGATATTATCAGGAGTCATGGTGTTAGTTTTCATTGCTATGCTGATGATACTCAGCTCTATATTTCAGCGCAGCCTGGTGTTACACACCAAATTGAGAATCTAACAGAATGCATAGTCGATATAAAAAGCTGGATGATGAGTAACTTCTTAATGTTAAATTCTGAAAAAACAGAGGTGCTAATAATTGGACCTAAAAACCCCACATATAATAATCTAGAACACAGCCTATCACTTGATGGCTGCTCTGTTAATTCTTCATCATCAGTTAGGAACCTAGGTGTGCTGTTTGACCGCAATCTTTCCTTTGAAAATCATGTTTCTAGCATCTGTAAAACTGCGTTTTTCCATCTTAAAAATATATCTAAATTACGACCTATGCTTTCAATCTCTAATGCAGAAATATTAATTCATGCGTTTATGACCTCAAGGTTAGATTATTGCAATGCTTTATTGGGTGGTTGTTCTGCACGCTTAATAAACAAACTTCAGCTAGTCCAAAACGCAGCAGCCAGAGTCCTTACTAGAACTAGGAAGTATGATCACATTAGCCCGGTTCTGTCAACACTGCACTGGCTCCCTATCAAACATCGAATAGATTTTAAAATCTTATTAATTACCTATAAAGCCATGAATGGTTTAGCTCCTCAATACTTGAGCGAGCTCTTATCACATTATAGTCCTGCACGTCCGCTGCGTTCTCAAAACTCTGGCCATTTGATAATACCTAGAATATCAAAATCAACTGCGGGCGGCAGATCATTTTCCTATCTAGCACCTAAACTCTGGAACAATCTCCCTAACTCTGTTCGGGAAGCGGACACACTCTGCCAGTTTAAATCTAGATTAAAGACACATCTTTTTTACTTAGCCTACACATAACACACCAACACGCCTTTTATTATTGAAATCCGTTAAAGGATTTTTAGGCTGCATTACTTAGATTTGCTGGAACCGGGAACACTACTCCTACAATACGATGTACTTGTGACATCGTAAAAAGAATGGCATCTACGCTAATATTAGTCCTGTCTCTTTCTCAATCTGTTTTCAGTTGTATCCAGACTAGATGGTGGATCAGCACCCAGAGATTATGTTCATCAGAGACCAGAACACCTAGATGCGCCCCGTGGACCAATCACCAGATCCTGATGCACACACACACACACACTAAGTCATTTACACTACCTGACACAGCAGCGTTTAAAATTGAACTGGAAGTTAAGTGCTGGGCGTCCGGTCAGAGGAGAACTGACCCCAACTGAGTCTGGTTTCTCCCAAGGTTTTTTTTTCTCCATTCTGTATGCATGGGGTTTTGTTTCCTTGCCGCTGTCGCCTCTGGCTTGCTTAGTTGGGGACACTTAACTTCTAGTGACTATCGTTGAATTGGCTACAGAGACCGTCTCTGCATTTAATAAGAAATTGGTCACTCATCATTATACATCCCTGTCATTATACTGTACAGTGCTTTGATGCAACCTGTGTTGTTAAAAGCACTATATAAATAAAAATGATTGATTGATTTTTGGATTACAAGCCATCAGAATTATTTCAGGACACTAAAATCCTGAAGGATCCTCAAGTGATAGGTTAACATTACAGTCATTGAAACTGTCATTTGCATATTTTTAACCTAGCCTACACAACACACTTATTCATTCAAATCCATTAAAGGATTTTTAGGCTGCATTAATCAGATCAGCTGGAACTGGGAACAGATGTACTTCTGACATCGCAAAAAGAATGGCATCTATGCTAATTAGTTTTATCCGTTTCACAGTTTGTATCCAGATTAGTTGGTGGATCAGCACCCAGAAATTTTTCATCAGACCAGAACCTAGATGTGCACCATGGACAGATCCTGATGCACACTCCAAGTCATTTACATTAAATTGAACTGGAAGTTAAGTGGGTGTCTGATCAGAAGAATTGGCCTCAACTGCATGTGGTTTCTCCAAGTTTTTTTTGGTCCCTCTGTTCTATATGGATGGGGTTTTGGTTCCTCTGGCTTGATTTGTTTGGAACATTTAACTTCTAGAGATTATCAAATTGATTAGAGACACTCTTTGCATTTAATAAATTGTTCAATCTCATATCCCCATCATTGTATTCTACTTTACACTGTTTAGTGCTTTGATACAGTGTTAAACTAAATGATTGATGCAATGTCATGCTTTTTAAACAAAACAATAGCCAACCATTGTGAACCTGGCTAGAGGCAGAAGTTTGAACAGTGACATGCTTGATATTGGATCATTAAACAAAAGGGTAACTAAAGCTGCAGTAAAGTTTGTTCAGGCTAGCAAGTCCTAAAAATTAATTCCATCCTACCCTTGCTGCCTATAAAGGGTCAGAGAAGTGAGAACTTTAAAATGGCCACAGTGTGGACAAATGCATGAGTCTCAGATCACAGGTCAAGTTCATCCATCTTAAAAAACCCACACACAACTGAAGAATTAGCATTTCATTTTTTATTGTTTTCCCACCATAAAAATCCTTAGCCAGACTAGAAGCACAATCATGGACACGGGGGCAGGTATGTGGTCTCAAATGAATCCCCTGAAAATAAAGAAAAATAAAAAATAAGCCATGTTCTCAGTGATGAAGTTGACTAGAAACACAGAAAGTTCAACATACTTGGCTGATAGTAGTCATAAACCTCAATGACTGCTGGCTTGAGATTCTGCACTGCAAGAACCTGTTTCATCTGAATTCTGTAGGTCATGGGGATGCCTCTGGGTACCTGTGAGAAATGAGTGAAGGGGAGAACTGCTCAAGCATACATGCACATGATAAAGGGCAGATAGAACATACCCAATGTGCAGCTCACCTCTTTCAGATACACAAGCACATGATCATCCTCAGCATCAACCCGCTGCACTAGTGGCGCAAATGAATCTGGAGGAGATCCAAGCTGTGAAGAACAAGACCATCATGTCAGAAGCTGCTTCAGGCATATTGGAACTTTGCAAGTCATTAAAACGCATACGAACCAGTGATGTGTCTGCTGTGAAACCTGACAGGACTTTGAGGTCCACAATAACCATGTTAGTAGTTGGTTTTGCACCACTGTATCTGGATGAAGTAGAGAAAACGCAGTCAAGTTCTTGTGAACTGCTCCACACCAGTCTCAGCACAGTTTAATGCTGTTATCTTATAAGGGGACAAAAGGGCAAAGCCATTTCTTACTTTACAGTGAAGTTCAATGAGAGATCAGCTCCCACTACTTTACAGTCTCTCACTGCCTTCACCTCAACACTAAGAGTCCTGGCAGCTTTACTGGGTGTGGGGATGTTGTAGAAACATACAACCTGAAAATACATTGAGTTACAGTTAGGGGACAGGAAAAAAAAAAAAAAAAAAAAAAAAAAAAAAAAAAAAAAAACAGACCTGCACAGACGCACAGGTGGACCCCTTTGCCTTAACATTATATTTGCCAGGAACATTTTTCAGCGGTTTCTCCTGATACAGCAGCCTGTTGTCCGGAGTCACGTCAAAGTTATACACTTCTGTCATAGTTGATGACTGTACAGTAACCGTACTGGAGCTCTCAGCACTGAACACTTGAGCGGCGTACAGTGATAGAGCATGAAGAGCCACCACTGTGTCCTAAAGAAAAAAAAATATTTTTTTGTTTTGATTTGAGTGACTATAGACCTGTACTGATGCACCATTGAACCAGTCACCTGGGTAGAGGAAAAGCCTCCATAAGGATTCTGCTGGGCCACGAGCCAGTTGACAATGCGGTTAGCATAGGTCAGATTAGCAGTTGTGAGTGGCTTTACAGTGAGAACCGCCAGCAGCACATAAGAGCTGATCTCCACCGCCAGAGTATCACCAGACGTAGTTTGAGACCAATGGAGCTTAGCTCCTAACGAGACAAGAGAAAAGGTAATGCCAGAAGAACCTGGCGAATTATCAAAAGCTGGAAAACCTCACCTTCAGAAATGCCAAGTGTGTTCAAGGAGCCTAAAAGCTGTGCTCGAGTGCTGGTGTCGCCAGCCAAACCAAAGGTATAGGCAAGCAGAGCCGTGGCATAAGTGTTTCCCAGGTTTCCAAGGAAAGGCTTTAAGCATGACAGAGCATTGGTGATGACTGGATCCTGAAGAGGGGAGCGAAAACATTCCACATACTGAAGGAGCTTGTACAAAAAAAAAAAAAAAAAAAAAAAAAAAATTATTAACCGTGGCAAGGACTCCTAGTTCAAGCAGTGATGCAGCAACGTAGCCAGTCATGGTCACATTATCACCAACACCACCCTTAAAAAAAATAAAGCATAATTAAGACCAGTCTCAAATCATTTGTTGGCACATTTAAATAAACGTCATGCACCTTCATGTCACTGTGGTATAGAGTCCCCTGCTGCATAAAACAGCCATCTGAACCCTGCTTGCTGATCAGCCAGTCTTTTGCACTCTGAAGGACATTTGGATCAATGAAGACAAAATGCCTTGCTTGACCAAAAGATCTCATGACGAAGGCAGTCAACCTGGCCATGGTAAACAAGTCACATTTCAAACCAAAGTCAACTATGTGCAACACTGGAACAGCATGAAACGCACCATGTATTGGATTCATCGTAACCAAATGTGCTGTATGAACCGTCCCTGTGCCTGTAGTTCAGCTGTCCTTGGTATCCTGTTCAGGTCCCCAAAAACACATGGGAATCATTACAGCATTTGTGCCAACATGCAAGAATTGGATTTAGTCAAAGACACAAATATGCTTGTCCATACCACTCTGAAGGTAACCAGTGGCAGTCTGTCGGATAGCTGCGGTGAGTTGGTGTGTGACTTCCAGGTACTGCAGGATGTAAATATTGGGAGCAAGAACTATCATATTTTGTTCTCCACAGCCAGATGGCATACGTAACAAGTCACCAAGATTCTTTAGTGCGCGACCCATTATGTCCCCTATGAGAAGACAAGGTCAAATCAAAAAGGCCACACCAGAACCCATATTTTGTCAGATGCCCCCCCAACCCATCCCTACCAACGACTGAAACTGAGCATTTGGCTGATCCCTGGATCAAATTTGCAGGAAACGTCAAAGTTACATCTTCAGAAAGAACACTTCCTGTGAACAGAAGGGAGTGGATCAGCTAGCGCTAGGCTAGGGTTTAGCTTTACAGGAACAATGTTTAAGTCACTGAGTGCAAACAAACCCTTTGGACAAAATAACCAATTCTGGTTGAAGATTCTTTCAACTCCTTCAGGCTAGAAAAATGTTACAAAGTGCACCCCATTAGTAAAGTAGCAGAACCTCTACCATCAAACAGAAGGCCGGTATCACTTACCAGAACAGCAAGACTTTGAGTGACCATGTCAATGCGTCCTCTGTCCGGCATGGTCACAAACTCAGTGCCACACAGACTCCGGGATTGTTCAGCTGAAGCATTGACAGTCACATTCATAGCTCCTATAGTACAGACAGGAAGTGAGCAACTACCTCAATTTAGGGAGAAGAGAAAATAAGTCCAAAACAGACCAAGGACAGAAGCGGAGAGAATCCATTTAAAAGTCTTTCTCCCATTAGCACAGAGACATGAAGAATATGGGTCGGTTAAAGGTTTAAGAGTGAAGTCCAAGGAAGGAGCTGGAGTTACTTTCACCTGCCAATGACAGCACATTTAGTAGAGACAAGGTACTGGAGAACGCCCCTTAGGATCCCTTTAAGGGTTTGATATGCTCCCTTTTCTGCAATGAGTTATGCCAGCTTTAGGCCAGTCATGAACAGCTAACTTAAGTTTCATTCTGTGTGGTAGTTTGCAATACAGTCAAATTCACCAAGACCATTGCTGAAATCATTCACAAGAAATACTGCTTAATTCTAAACTCATGGAAGGTGACCCTGTATTCTTGCATTTCATGATCTAGCAGCATTACACTACAGCTTTTAGTGAGAGCTCAAAAAAGGAGCAAGGTAACATTCTCTGCATGCACAAAAAAAAAAAAAAAAACTACAGACCATGATGCACTTCGACAGATAGTTGAAGACTGTGGCCTTCAGCTCAAAAGTCTCCCCACGAATAATGGAGTAAGGCAGGGAGAGCTCCAGGAAGAAGGGTTGGAAGGCTGTCAGATTAACAGGAGGAGCCAAACCAAAACCTCTGGAGGACAGACAGAACGCCTCCGTTTCCCATGTGGTGATTGTGTCAGGAACAGTGAAGGGAACTCGTGTGGATCCAGTGTCTCTGAAGGAGGGACACCAGAAATTGTAAATGTGGGGTGGGGCAGGACAGGTAAACTAGTTGCGGCCATGTAGCTACATTTAAAAAAAAAAAAAAAAAAAAAACACCACACACATTCCCGGAGGTCCACATCCTAGCAGAGTTCAGAGTCAACCTTAAAATTGCCTTATACCATGTAGTGCTTGAACAGCTTCATTTGTTGGATAGTGTAGGAACTCTGCAGAGCTGTGGGACTCCAGGAACAGAGTTTGATGACTGCTTTAGATAGTGATTTTGCTGAAACAAGGAGATGTTTTACCAACCCCACTTGAGCAAGCTGCCAGATCCAGGTTTCTGGAAAATAAGTCCTGACAGTCACATCGAAAGAGCTACTCTCACCTACGGCAGGTGCACCAGCCATTGCAAAGGCTACAGGTTCACGAAATAACACTGGAAAAGAAAATACCAGGACTGAAACAAACTAGTTTGGCATCTCATTAGACAAGGTTTGTGCACCAGGCTCTTTAAGACACTTGCATTTGAATGCAACAGTCTAGAAATGCATGCCATTTAGGCCTTTATGGCAAATTTGCTTTATTGCAGCAATCCCAAATAGACCGTTATGGAAGCGGTTCACAAACTTCGTAAAGCTAACAGACATACCATCATGAAAGTTGCGATAGTAGTTCAGGCCTCTGTATGTCAGGCACTGAGGTTCTCGGACTGGCAGATTTGTTGCAATCTTCAGCCCCACACTCTGTCAAAGCAAGAGATTCATGTAAAGTCAGTGGATTCAGTCACCAAGTAGTTAGACCGTTTCCTACCTTGAAAGCTTCATAAGCTTGGTCTGCAGGAACAGCTCGACGAGGTCGAACATTTAGGCATTCCTGTTCATCCTCAACACCAGATGGATAATCTGATAGTGATTGCGCCAGGAGCAAGTTGAACACCTTTATATTAAAAACACACACCCGCCAAGTAGTTTGAGACTTGGGTTTCTCAAAACAAGTCCTGGAGCACCCAAAGAACTGCACACTTTGCAGGTCTCCATGATTCACCGCCCAACTCAGCTCTTTAATAGCAAGTTAGTTGGCTCCAATATGGGAGACATACAAGTTGTGCAGTAATGGGGGCTCCAGGACTGGTTTGTCACAGAAAGTCACAGGCATCTCAGCAATGTGAATCCAGGCAAGTTCAGCCAGGATGCCTGATCAGTGGCACATAAATACCGCTTGAGCACTCAGACGTCTTCCTGGCTCCATGATCAGGACGCTCTGATCAACAGCACTGAGGCCACACAGAGATCCTGCTTGAGCAGACACATTCAAAGAGTTTCCTTCACCAGGAACCGCTGTAGCAGGAGAAAACTGCAGAGACACCTGGAACAAGAACCAGCCCAGACACTGTAGGAGATGTCACACGAAGTAAAAGGTGCTAGATGTCCAGATACCTTGTTTTGGAAACACGTTTCAGTGTCAAATGATGCACTTGTAGTAACAACATTATAACTGGGCAGAACACAGTAGGCCAAAATCTTCACTGCTGGAGCCATATCCACACTGACAGACAGATCAAACGTCACTGTACCGCTTGTAAGTGCATTCAAAGCTGTCGCTGTGACCTTCTGAAATCCATGCAGCACAATCAGTCCTCTGGACAAAACCTGACAGGAGACAAATCCAGACTGATGCATACATGCTTACGAGTAGACTAGTGCGGTCATCAAAACCTCAAAAGAGGTCATAAAACCAGAGTCTCCTTACCATATAAATGATGTCAGCAGAGTAATCACCAGTCTCTCCAACAAACGAATACTTGATGGTCACTGAATACTTGGCACTGCATTTCAGGGGCTGCTTAAGCTTCACTATTGACAGTTCACTAAACGTTGGGTTGTCAGGAGTAGCAGATTTCGAAAGTGATATTATTCTTGTATCTATACTGAAGTATGGCGATTTATAACCATTAACAACCGTTGCAGTTGCACTTGCCTGAGGAATAGGTTAGAATTAGTTTTGCAAGAAGTTCTCATTTAAAAAAAAAAAAAAAAAAAGCAAAAATCATACCACCAAATTCAGATCTGCTTTAGGAAAGTCAGAAGTTTTGAGCGAAAAAGCAGCAAGTCCATTTTGGTTTGTAGTCAGATTCAGCAGCAGTTTGTTGGGCCACTGGCCACCATCCAGTAGATACACTGCCTTGCTTGCAATTGGAGTCCCATTAAAATAGGATGCCAAAATCTGTTGGGAAAGGTAACCAATGAGGATTTAAAAAAAATAAATAAATAAAAAAAATAAACACCCTTGCCTTTCCATTAATCAATGATCCATAATCAAAGAACCCAGGCAGCTCCAAAAACGCAACCTTGCCAACTTCAAAGCTAATGGACACAGTTGTGGATTTTACCATCTTTATATCTGGGAGGAGAGAAATAACATGAAATGCACAAATAAAAACACTGGTTAAAAATCAACCAGCAACTCACCAGTTCCCTGCTCAGTGACATTGATATTAACCACAAGTGAATCTTGCAGGTTATTTTCAAATTTGGTGTTGAAAAATGCTGAAGTACTGAAGAGAAGTGAAGCACAACCAGTGTCGTTCATCTAGCAACAGAACAAGTCAGTTTTAGAAATTGGGTTTAAAAAAAAAAAAGTTCTGCAGAGATCACATACCTTAGTGGCTTTATTAATACACACAGGATATAAATCAGGTACCACAGAGTATGGAAACGGCTCACGGCACACTTCCACCAACGCTTGACCAGGTACAGGTTGCCCATATGTGTATCTGAGAAAAGTGACAAGTTTGACAAAAAAAATCCCACCCCCAAAACAAAAAAGGATCTTTCTTACTTGGCACAAGCCTCAACTTTCAGTCCCACATCTCCCACACTATACATCTGTGGCACCGTTTCAGTGACTGAAAATCTGGGTAAAACTAAACCAGAAAAATAAATTGTGCTTTAAGTCAGGCCATGGGATGTCAAGTCTATCCATTACAAGTCACATGTGGTGACTTACCATACTTTTTCACCTCAAAAACCTGTGAGAACATTTGGTCACCAATGTAGGCCCTCAATGTATACATCCCAACCTGAGCCTCTGGGTTTAACTGGTGAGAAAGCTGCAATATCCACATCGTTGAAGAGACATTTACCCACTGACCAATCCGGTTACTCTGACTGTCCTATATTTGGGGGAAAACCTTTGAATAAGCTGAAAGCCAAAAGTTAAAGCAAACAAAACATAGGCATGAAGAACCCATCCAAAGACTTGGTCCAGAAGTTCTCACCTCCACCACCACTAGACTGTACTGTAGAGACAAACAGTAATGTTAGGTTCTTAAAGTACTAAACACTGATACTACAAGCATATCAGGCCTTACCATTTGATCAAAAGGAACAAGTTTAGCATTCATGGTCACAACTCTGAAGTTCACTGCAGAAGGGAAACCCATAACTCAAGCCAAATACACAATGCAATTGAATGGCACCATAAATTCTGATTACTTAGTAGCTCACCAGTTTGTCCTGGGTTGTAAAGGGGTTTGTCCGTTTGAATGAAGGTCAAAGGCATGTAACGTCTAAACATGACTTTCCTCTCTTCGGTCATTTTGAAGAACCCACCTTGAAGAATCACCCTCAATTTCTGCACCAATTCCCCATCTACCAGAGGAGCCTGCAAGAAACGCAGCTTAATACTCTGGTTGTAAGGTGAATTGCAAGTGCCATGCTCTGACAGACCTGAAAACTAAAACAGCTGTGAAACGTTGTCGAAGACCTCTGCTGCCCAAGCTGTGTTGTCACGTTTTTCTCATCAACTAGGAACATGGTAATGGTGAGGCTCTCATTGGGATTTAAGAGACTGGCACAAAGTTTTGCGTCGGAGCCAGACTCAATCAGTGCAGGAAACGACACCAAGAAGGATCTGTGGAGACGTCAGGCTGAAGTTCAGTATCAGTAGTTAAGTCAGCAAATATAATAAAAAGATTAAAACAAGCCACAAGAAACATGTCTGTCTGTCTGTCTCTCTCTGAATCCCATTCACTTACGGTCCTGGTCTCTGTCCTTCAACAGCAAAGAAGAAAAGGGCTAAAACGAGCCCTTTCCAAACGCAAACCTCTTTCATAGCCATAAAAAACAAACATCCAAGACTAACTCTTTCAGAAACTCTTCAGAACTCAAGCAAGCTCTATTATTCTCAGCAGCTCTGACTGCAGCTGTATTTAAATGCTCCTCATTGGATTTCATTAAGCTCGTTCATTTCAATAATTGACCACAACCTGAACTTAATTTAGTCAGTTCGTTACATCCAGTTTAGCTGTAAAACGATTTGCGTTTACTTTCACGTCTGATGATTTGTTCGGATAGGGCTCGTTATTTCTTTGCTTTAGAGATCAGGGATGTAAGTGAACACGCTTTGAAGTGAGCAGAAGCGCGCTAAATTAAGAAGCAGCTTCACGAAACATTTTTTTGAGGAGCGTATCGAAAACAACTTACTGACACGTGATGCCGATGACTCCTGCTTGCCAGAACTACAAAACCCAGACCATCAAAACACACGGAAACCAATTGTAAATATTTTATTGCAAGTATAATGTTAAAAGGCAATTTACGCTTCATCAAATAACAATATTAACTATGATGAGTCGTAGAAGTGTTCTTTGGTTGTTTTATAGAGGACTTAAAGGAAGAGCTGCAAAGCGTCTTCACAGTAGATATGTTCATAATTTAACTTGTAAAAAGAGCTATTTGTGTTATTGAACTAATTGAGAGAAATATAACCATTTACCCTCTTAAGACCATGCGTCTTTATATATGGACATTATATTGTAGTCTTAAGACACTCTACATGCCAGAGTTTTAAGTCTGGATGTCATGTACATTTCAGAGATACCAAATGATTGGATGTTTTACCTTGACCATGGTCTGCAAAAAATGTATTTATTTTTTTTTCATTTAGTGACACTTATGGAAATATATTTGGTAATTATCATTTAAATTTAAATACTGTCACAAATCAGCATCTCTGGAAAATGTGAAATGGAGAAAAAAATGTATTTTTGATTTTTAAAAAACAATTATTTTTGCCTATGCATGTCTTTCTATTAGTCCCGGAATTGTTTTTTTTTTTCTCCCTTAAAACAACATAAGTTCAATCCATATGCTAACCAAGTCTTAGGTGGTTAAAAGATGTATCACTGATCAACAGCAGAAATATGTTCGATTGTAACACCTGATGGTAGTCCATCCCAAACAGCGTCTCAATGTAGTCATGGAATTCATGGTTGGAGATCATAATAAATACAGATACTTTCACAGATGCAACGATATACAGTACAGTTCAAGTACAGATGATTATAAAACGTGAACATTAAACTTTAGAAAACCCAATCTTCGGCATCAGTTTGTTTATATATATATATATATATTTCATAATTTTTTTGAAATGCTAATGACTGGATTCTCATTCTGGAGTATATGAGTCTCTACTGGAGTCGCTCCTGCTCCAGCCACACCACGCTGCTCTGCTGGCTCAGGATGCTGCTGCGTATGATGGCCAGGAGCTCGTCGGTGCTGCTCCACTCGTTCGGCTCCACCGTGTTGAACATCACGGGGAGAGTCTCCAGCTGAAGCTCCTCCATCTGACAGGCCTCCATCAGGTCCTCCTCAGCCTGGCCCAATAACAGCTTCCTGAAGCACACACGGGTTACACGGGGGATTAATGTTTGCGTGGCTGGACTGAAACTTAAAGAAACCGCTCCGCACCTGAACTTGCGTCCCTTCTTGTCTTTGGGTTTGATGTAGATGATGATGGGATAGATGCTCTGCTTCAGGAGGTTCTCCACATGATTCAAGCCCAGCTGAAGCAGACAGTGTTTGTCCTGAACACACACACACACACACAAAGTTTGGACACAGCTGTGACTCTCAGTGTGTGTGTGTGTGTGTGTTAATGTTTACCTGGTTAATAACCTCCTCGATGCTCTGTAGTTTGATTCCTAGTGGTTGATCTGTGGAGTCGGTGAGGAACACGCTCTTATCCTGATGCATGCAACTTTCCACTGGCTCTGAACACAATAATAATAATACATTTAAAAAATAGTGAAATTATCAACTAAAAGGTATCAAGATTTATTTATAAAAAATATTTATTTATAAAACAAACAAAGTCCCAGCCATGTTACATTCGTATCATTGATGCTGTACTATTATAGTATTTATTAGACATTTTATTAATATCTTGAAGAATTAATATTTGTGACCCTGGACCACAAAACCGTAAGGGTAGTGTTTCCATTGATTTATGGTTTGTTAGAATATGATGATATTTGGTTGAAATCCAACTGAATGTGTGCAAAAAAGCAAATATTAATCAAAAATGACGGTACGAAATGTACCAAATATCTTCATGGAACATGATCTTTTGCTAATATCCTAATGATTTTTGTCATAAAAGAAAAATTAACAATGTTGACCCCTAGAATGTATTTTTGCCTATATATAAATAAACTACTTAAGACTGTTTCGTGCTTCAGCGTCACATAATATTAATTTACATTGTACATGTAGTTTAAGATTATTTTCATGTTAGATGTTGTTCTTTGATCTTTGTTTAAATTTTTAGCTTAAGATTTACTATGTATTTTGTTTTATTTTGTCATCTTCAATAATTTTAGTAGCTATATAACTGACCGGCTGCCAATTAAGTCGCAAATATAAATATGATATAATTAATTGTTTTCAGTGAGTTGTTGTGCACCTGGATGGCAGGTGTTGAAATCCAGACCGGATTCTGCCGGCTGCAGCAGACGCTCGATGATCCCTCGGGACAGGATCGACGGAGAGAAAACCACCGGCCGCTTGTTGTTGACCTCAACCATCTGAACCAGACTGAACGGGATCAGCTGCTCCTCATGACCTACACACACACACACACTTTCAGAACTCGCAATATTCGCTCTGATTGGTTGAAAGTTAGAGCTGGGTGGGGCTTACGATTGCTGAGCGTGTAGAGCACCGGACTGGACGAGCCAATCTCGCGATAGTTCGCCGCGACCGCTTTAATGAGCCGAACGCGCTGAGAGGTTTTCTTACAGAACTACAGACAGACACGAAACAAACAGCTCAGAGTCTGTGAGAGAGACAGAGACGGACGGAGAGCGACAGAAAGACCGTCACCTTCCTCCTGTACTGATTCTGTTCCAGCGCCATCGTACGGAGTCTCACCAACAGCAGCTGCTGGGCCCTGAAGAGAAAAACACCGGTCTCACATTAAATGTCCACATCGCTTGAAGACCGGTTTGCAATTGACGGATTGCGAGGTGGTTATATGATAATTGATATTCAGCAGTTGTTGCCTATCATAACAGATATATATATATATATACAGAGTTTAAAGAAGAAAGTATGACAAAATAGCAAAAAAAAAAAAAACCCAAATGAAATATTAAAACACCTTATATTTTAAGTTTATTCCTTCCTGAACCTTCCTGTTTTATTAGATGTTTGTCAATGCAATTAAAATTAATTGAATTCTTCATGATATACAATATTTATTAATCGCTGTGCTGCAATAATTGTCTATTGAGCTATTGATGATGATGCCATTCATTCATTTATATTTTTTAACTAATTATGTATTGGGATGTTGTTTAAATACTTGATGTATTGTTTCTGTACCTGTTGTAGTTGGGCACGGCTCCGGCCTGCAGCGGCGCCCCCGTGTGTTTGTCCACGCGAACGCAGCGCCACTGGTATTTACCGTTGTAACGCGTGTCGGTGACGTGCAGGACGTCGTCACAGCAAACCCTGAGACGCGGCGGGTCGCCGTGGTGACAGAGGTCAAGGTTCACACGCACGTAGAACGAGTCTGCGCCGGTGAACGACGGGGACGAGAGCTCAGCGAGCAAACGGGAATAACCTGAGAAGAGAAAATACACGACCGATTGCGAATTCTCTTTTTACGCACACGCGCAAGTTTTTTTCGAAACGCCGATGGAGCCCATGTCTGTCCCTCACCGTCGGGGTTGTGTGTGTGTTTGAGCGCGTTGGGTTCGCTCCACCACTGCAGTGAGAAATGAGCCACTTCAGCCGTGCACTGACTGAGACGAACACGACCCTCGCCGAACAACACCTGATCCAGCTGACAACAGAGCACGTGATTTCAGTGAAGAACCAACTTCCTGTCTGACAGGAAACGGTTTTCTGCCTCTCTCACCTCCACTAGTTCGCTGCCTTCCTTCAGGCCGCAGATCTGCGCAGGCGAGCCCGCCCTGACCGTCTGCACAAACACACCCGTCCGGTTCCCTCCGATGATAGTGATGTCGTCCGCCAGACTGGCGCTTTTGGACAAGGAGAGCACCGATCTGAGAAACAAACCAACATGAGACCAAACGAACGTGATGTGAAGGTCATGCGGAGGCTGATGAGGGGCTCGTACCTCGGGGAGGAGGATGAAGGTTTGACCGGGAGAGTCGGAGTCACGCTGATCACGTCAGGAGGAAAGAGCTGAGATGGTAGAGAGCTCCACGAACTCATCAGACACGAGTCCGAGTCCTCTACAACACACACACACACCATTATTAACAATAACGTCAGCTAAAGAGACAGAGTTCTGTTTCACACACCTGTATGTGGTTCATTCTCATCACTCCCCCAAGAGTTCAGATCAAACCTGTAAACAATGAATCAGGCATTACCCTTCACTAGTTTACTGATGTCTGGAAACTAGATCTTTGGCAGTGTTTAATTTGACTAACTCTATGTTTTTTCTGCGGTTGATTGAGTTCAGGCAGGGAGGAAAGGGAAATGTGGAGAGTCTGTTGATGTCCTTCTCATCGTTACACTCCTGCACAAACACACAGCGAGACTCAAACACAGGACATGATCATCAGAGAGGGAAATTATATATATATATATATTTACCGGCATGAGCAGATTCTCCTCTGAGTTAGAGAAGTAGGAGTCTGTGACACAAACACACAACAGCGTCAAAAACAAGATCCGAAAGCTTTACATAGTATGGACTGTTTCGAAGCTGCTTCACAGTATACCGTGACAGAATAACGGTGTTAATGGTGTAAAATTATTCAATTATAAAAAACATCTTCAGCAGCTTTGCAGAAGACAAATCGATTTCTAATCTCATTCGTGTCAGAGAAATACATACAGTAACACTCACCTTCAGACTGCTCACATATCTGAGCTTGTGAGGTTGACTGTAAAAACACATCACAGCATGAGAGAACGACGCACACACGAGCAATAATAACACAACTGTGTGAGTGTGTGTGTGAACTCTGACCTTCAGATGAGCTCTGAGTGTGAGTGGACTGGGACTCAAATCAACCGAACAACACGGGTCGAAACACTGATCCTCACTGAACAAAGACATGTGAGACTACAGAAACACACACATAAACACATGTTAGTGAATGAAGAGTAGAGTAGAGTAGAGTATGGTATAGTATAGTGTAGTATAGTGTGGTATAGTGTAGTGTAGTGTAGTGTGGTATAGTACAGTACAGTATAGCATAGTATAGAATAGTATAGTAGTGTACAGTACAGTACAGTATCATGCAGTACAGTGTAGTATAGCGTAGTATTGCATAGTACAGTGCAGTGTACTATAGAGTAGAACACATTTCAGTATTAAATAGTTGACAGACAGGGAGCTGATAGCCTGCTTTTGTTCAGTTTAGCTTTCTGAAATCATCAGAACTTGTCTAAAATCAAACTACTATGGAGAGTAGTTCTGCAGGACACGGAGGTGTCACATTTTTTCCAGTGGACACGTTATTTAAGGCTGTGCAATGAATTGAATTCAAGTATCGCGCGCATCTCGTTAGTAAAGGTCTGGTTATTAGTAGTGTCGAGGCCCAGCCTGCATCTGAACTATGACGTGAAGCATTCGGGGCCCGTTCTCTATGCTGGAAACACAAGCGTGCCCCGTGTAGTATGCAGTGTCGTACGCAGTGCATGCAGGTGTTGCTCTGCTCTCTCCGCTCTCGGTTCCTCTCCATCTCTCTCTGCAGCTGCTCCACACTGCTCTGCAGCTCTGCGATGCGTTTGCGCAGACGGTTCTTGTCCAGGAGGCAGTCGGTGAACTCCAGCTGCAGACTGTCGCGACTGCGCAGCGCCTTAAACACACACACAAACTCTAGTGTTTAAGCTGATGTCTGCGTGTGTGTGTGCGTGTGTGTGTGTGTGTGTGTGTGCCTTTGGTACCTGGTCTCTCTCTCTTTCCAGCTCCATGATCTGGTTGAAGTAGGACACACTCCTGCTCTGCTCCGTCTCCCAGTCCAGCTGCAGGGTTCTGAGACGCAGCTGCAGCTGCTCACACTGAGACGCCAACTAAACAAACATATTATATACATGCTTGTGTGTATGTATGTATAAATAAGGTATGAAACATGCACGGATGAACTGATAACAATATGATCGATATCATGGATTTGGTCTAATTCATTTTTAATAGCTCTCTCAGTTACAAAAAAGTTACAAAACATCAAGTATTACTGAAAACGTTTATGATTAATCAATATATCCGTGTATATTAGTTCGATTTTTACTCCAACACCTTTAAAATTGCTATTTTTGTATACCATTATAGTTTTATATTTGATTTTTTTTCCCATTTATTTATATTTTATTGTAAGATATAGTAATTTTGCTGTGTTTTAGTGATTTTTATTTTTAACGTCTACATATGTACATTTGCTCTCACTTTTTCTCTCTGAGTCTCGGAGCTCTCCAGCTCCCCCTGCAGTCGGGCGATGGTGCTGCTCAGCTCCTGCCGCTGCTCCACCGCTTCCCGCCTGTCCTGCTTCAGGATGTCCAACAGAGCCTACGAACACACACGCGACGCATCAGGCGACCCAAACACACTCGAGCGTCAGCAGCGGCCCTCATGCGACTCTCACCTGATTTCCAGAGTTAAACTGTTTGTTTCTCACGGCGAGGGGTGGCCTTTCCTCCGGTCCTGCGGGGGCGCTGTCACACACCCCACTGCTCGAGGAGGCGGAGCCAACATGAACCGGTCTCTCCACCTCCTGTAATCTCCTCCTGAGCTGCTCCACCTGCCAGTGACATCATCGCATGGATACGCCCACTTTAAGCCTGACATGAAGCGTGTATATCTGGAGTGTGAAATACCGAATAACGCCGACTACCTCTGTGAGCAGTTCTGTCTCGCGTGCAGTAGCTTTACGCTGTTCCTCTAAGGCTCGCGAGTATTTCACAGCCTGCTCCAGATGTCTCTCCTTGAGCAAACCCAACTCACGACTGCCAGATTCCCAGTCCTGCCTCAACCTGACCCATAAACACGCACATCCAAACACATCTACATTTATTCAGGTTGGCAGATGCTAATACAGGCGCATCAAAAAAAAAATCGGAATCGAAATAATCGCTAGAAATTAAGTGCCCCCAGCTAAGCCAGCCAGCAAGCCTAAATCGTTCTCTGATATCTGCTTTGAAGGTATGTGGCAGGATATATATGATATCTATGGAGCTTCAAATTATCCATGAAAATTATCAAGTTTGGAAGAAACTCAAGACTGTGCTCGTCTGAAAGAAGAAAGTCATAAACACCTAGGATGGCTTGGGGTGAGTAAAATATGTGGTCATTTTCATTTTTGGTTGAACTATTCCTTAAAGTAATGGCAAAATGTCTCCAGAAACGGTTTTACAGGTCCATTTAAAACCCTTGGATTTGCCTATAGAATTAAATGGTCTCTTTTTACCTTATTTGGAAGGGTCATGAATAATAACATTGAGCTCTGCTCTGATTGGCTGTTTCATAATGCAGCTAATTTAAATAGCTTACGAAGCCAGAAGGAAACATAGGGAGGAAAATATATATTTCAATACTTTCTCTTATAGTTATAGCGTCGAATAATTATACTGTAAATAAAAGGGTACCGCTATTAATATGCACTATCACATTTTAGTTTCACTTTCACTCTCTAGGTTCGCGATCGCATGCACCATTTTATACTTTGCTTGTCAGTGATGCTCAGGATCTGTAGATCATTCCCCATCATCCTCAGTCTTCAACTCTGTTTATGTGGTAAGTGAAATCTCATGTTTATAATGTAACTGTAACAAGCAACCATTAGCAATCATTATTTGATTTTAAATCAAATTTTGTTTAAGTGAACATTTTCAAAGTGTAAATGCACTTTAAATGCAAGTTTGAGAATAAACTTGATATGTGTTTTCTGCACCTCTCCAGCTGTGTGCGGTCCTGCCGCAGCTCCTGCGTTTTGCGTTCAGCTCGGCTGCGCTCGTCTTCGGCCACGCGACAGCGCTGAGACAGACGCCGCTCACACACACGACTGCAGTGCAACTGTTCTCGCAGCTTACGAACCTCCAGCAGCAGGAACTGAGTCAGACCCTCAGGACCCTCCTCATCTACACACAACAGTAAGAAACAGCTAGACTACTGCGTGCTGATCGATGTCTCTCAGAGGAAGACTGTGGTCTATATTACAAAACAGTTATTAATTAACTGAATAACTCATTGTTTGTCTTGCATTCAAGTGAAATGTCTGAACATTCCTAAACTGTCACACAAAAAACTTCTTAAGTCTTGTTAAGTTTTGTTTTCTAGTAGATTTATATTTAATTAGAGTTTTGTTTAAAACAAGAAAAATATCATGTTCCAGTGTCTTGCATGAATTTTTGATAAATGCGTTTAGTATAAACTTGCAATGATCACATAGCATGCAAATAATGCCTGGGTGATGTATTACATGTGTGTTAAAAATCAAAATAACAACTACATTTCCAAGAATATTCCGTTTCACATACCATTGATCTGTTCACTGAAGCAGTCAATTAGTGTTTGCTTCGAGGGAAATGAATAATAGTATGCTAACGTAGGATTGTGAACTCAGTCGCTCACCCAGCATGATGGAGCAGCGCTGCGTCGGCTGTTGTCCGGTCAGCTGCGTGAACTGCTCCGGATGATAAAACTCCAGAGACTCCATGAAGGCCTGGAGACCACGCTCGCCACGCCCCCTCAGGATGTCCAGTAAACGCCCTGAGCACAACAGCCAATCAAATCTCTGCACACTGACGCAGGTTTTTAATATAAACAGTTGCACCCAGATTCACAAACTAGTCCAGCACAAACGTCACAGCACCTGGACTGTTTTGTGTGCGCGGTGTGACCTAGTTCCTGAGTTTTGCTTTTTCATTTTTTGATCAGTTTTCTTTTGTTTATTACGAATGATCCCAGCGTCCCCGAGACTTCGCCTTCCTGTCAAACCTCACGCGCTGTCCAGGGATGGTCCACGAGAGAGTCCTGCCGCCTTTGTTGAGTGAGTGCAGCCCGAATCAGGACCTAGAGCTCGGTTCGCCATCTCGAACCTGAGCCTGCCGCTGACGGAAAGCCGAAGCCCAAAGCGACCAAGCCTTCTTAGGCGGCCTCGAGTGTTACGCCCTCCCTCCCGTTCCTGTCTCCTCCACCGCTGGCTCCTGTCATCCCAACTGCTCACCCTCAGCTATCAGTGTGCTGTAGCCGCCGGGGGTCAGCTGGTCTCCATCAGTGTTGTGGCTGGAGGATCCCTCAGCTTGGCTCCTAGCTCCCTCCTCTCCACTGTGGCCCATCAGTCCACCATCTTCAACAGGTTCCCATGTCCCACCGGCTCCACCTTGGTCTGTCGTCAACAATCCGTTGCCTTGGGTCTCCACTCCTCCTCGTCGCTTCATCCCTTCAGCTCTGTCAGGCTCCTCCTTCCCTCCAGCTCCACCTCAGTCCTCTGTTGTTCCGGCTCCACTGCGGCCTTTCAGATCCCCATCTCCGTCTCCCCTTTGGCCCCCTGGAGTCAGCAGCCATTCCTCCACCATGCCTCACTTTCCTGTCTCTTCCAGCTCCAAGTCTCTCCTGTCTCATCCCTGGCTCCTTCCCCTGTCTAAAGCACCCTGGACTCTGTTAGTCATCTCTCTCCTGAGTGTCCGTCCTCCACCAGATCTCCCTCCAGCCCTTCGCTGTGCCCTTTCACCATCCCACATCCTCTTCTTTGTCCTCCTCTCTATTCCCGGAGGAGGACAAAATATCACTCCCCTGGTCTGTTGTGTGTGCGTTCATTCCCCATGTGACCTAGTTTTTGTCCTTTGTTTATCAGTTCATTATGTTCAGGTGTGTCTCGTCCTTTAATGCCATTAACTCAGTTCCTTCCTGTTCAGTGTTTTTTTTGTCCATTCATACGTTGACGTAAATTGCTACCGTTCTGTCTGGAGTTGTCTTATTGGGGATTATTAAAAGACTGTCACCACCACACCTTAAACGGTATGCTGGATGAGCACATCCTAAATCATTATATTGGTAAAAGGGTTAAATATAACCCACAACCCTTTGCACTACACACAAGGAAAAGCTTATTTGGTTCCTTATTGACTTTTCGAGATACAAAACATACGTAAGGGAAATGAGGTAAAGCTTTTCAAGGAACAAACTTTTGCAGAAAAGTGTCTGTAGTTTCGATAAGACACGGCAGAATTTCCCAACACGCCTGTACTTTCTTGGAAATACGTACTTTCCATTCCCGATGGGAGAATTTCATTTTACATGCAAACACTTGCATGCATTTTTGTGTATTTCTATGCATATTAAATAAACGTGTGTCACATACACAAAGAGTTGATGTAAGTGTTTGGAGAGCGTCTCACCGGCTCGGCTGATTCTCAGCGGATACTGGCTGGAGTTCAGCACCTCGTCCTCATCCTGCTCGTCGATCACCTTGCATTGCCGCAGGTAGGGCGTCAGCTTCGCCGGGTTCAAAACACGGGTGAGCTTGTGCCTCACTCCTTCCACTCGCTCCCACAGCTCCTCGTGCTTCTCCTCGTCTGACTGAGAGCCTCCCAGCAGCCACTCGCCTGCCAGAAAACACGACATCCATTTAAAACGACATTTGAGTGGTTGATATATAAGTCAAAAGCAAAGAAGAATTCATACTGGGCTTGAATCTACACACATAACTTGATTAAGTCCATTTATTATAACATTTCATAAAAGCGCATTGATTTAAAATGCATAAAATATATCAAATAATAGCAAATACATTTCTTATACTCGTAAAGTATACTGCATCTCATTCACGAAAACTTTTATTCATCGCATACAAATCTGATTCAAGTGATTGTACAGTTATGGGAGATTTACAGCATCAGACTTACACATGCAGAATTATTTGTTTTTGTCGTAACTTTTAAATAATACAAAATGAATGGAGTAAGTTTTGTCAAAAAATATTATTTCAGTACTTTAGCCATTTCTGAGCGTAAACTCTTTCAACACCAGTTCTTACGTCTTCCTTTCTATTTTTAGTGCGTGTTTTTGAACTACTTTTTATATTGCGCAATCTTATTCATTCGGTTTGTATATTTTGGTATAACATTTATGCTCCAAAGGTGTACTTTTCAGCTTAAAAAAAAACATTTTTGCACGAATCACGAAACAAACAAAAAAGAAACAATTTTGCATAAAAAGAAAAATATTTACGGGGTGAATGCATGTGATGAAGGTGAGATATCGCAGATCCACATGATGAAAAAACACAGATTGGAGACTTTAAAGTCAGTGCATGAAGAGCAAAAGATCTCACCGCTGGGGAATGCAGACGGTACCATGCAGACCTCTTTCTGAACTTGAGAGATAATCACAGGAACAGAGCGATAACGCTTCTGGAGGAAAACAAGACGCTGTTTCATCTAACCAAAATATTACCGCTCTGAAGGTTCCTCGGGAGACTTGGCATATATATCAGACACTATTCGTTTATCATCACCTCTATACACTTCTAAAATTCCTTCCCATGAATAAAACACACCCAAACAACTCAATTGCCATCATCTAGTGAGAGCTACGAAAGCATTCATGTAGAGACCTCCAACTTTTGGGCGCAAACCTGAAACCGCTTTGAGGTATTGAAAAGGTGACACAACAATTGCACTGAATATAAGGTTTCCAAAAAACTGTTCTCCCTCTCGAGAGATGATAAAGATTAGGGGTGTGTGAGGGGTTTGTGTGTGCCTCTGTCTTCAGGTAGGGCAGGTCCAAACACATGCTGGAATCTCAATGAGTGTCTCATAGTGAAGGAATCCGGTGCTGGGAACGACAACACTTTATTGTCCACTAACACGAGCACACTTGAGAACTCCACACTAAAACATGCATGATAGGCTGCGTTACAAGCTAATGACATTAATACAGTAATAGTAACACGATGCTAACGCCAAACTAAGAATCACAAAACATTCGTGAACTTTTACGAGTCACTTGAATCCTACATCATTTGTGTTTTCATTACACTAACGCTAAGCAATATGGTCTTCGTTACAAAAAACGCTAGATATAACGCTAGAAATCACCTGCGCGACAAGTATTAAAAATAAACACGTTTTTCCCACATAATATCGCATATTGTCTTAATATCACTGCATTTTTTTAAAATTCTGGATGAATCAGTTCGTCAAGAAACACAGCTGGAAGTCTTACCGCTCATGATTCAGCTGGAAGAGTAAGAGATGAAAGAAATGAACACAACAGCGACTCTTCAAACAGACTCGACCCCGATGAGGAAGATGCGAGGTGAAGTCTCTCTCTCTCTCCCTCTCTCTCTCTGTCTCTCTCTCTCTCTCTCTCCCTCTCTCTCTCTCTCTCTCTCTCTCTCTCTCTCTCTCTGTCTCTCTCTCTCTCTCTCTCTCTCTCTCTCTCTCTCTCTCTCTCTCTCTCTCTCTCTCTCTCTCTCTCTCTCTCTCTCTCTCTCTCTCTCTCTCTCTCTCTCTCTCTCTCTCTCTCTCTCTCTCTCTCTGTCTCTCTCTCTCTCTCTCTCTCTCTCTCTCTCTCTCTCTCTCTCTCTCTCTCTCTCTCTCTCTCTCTCTCTCTCTCTCTCTCTCTCTCTCTCTCTCTCTCTCTCTCTCTCTCTCTCTCTCTCTCTCTCTCTCTCTCTCTCTCTCTCTCTCTCTCTCTCTCTCTCTCTCTCTCTCTCTCTCTCTCTCTCTCTCTCTCTCTCTCTCTCTCTCTCTCTCTCTCTCTCTCTCTCTCTCTCTCTCTCTCTCTCTCTCTCTCTCTCTCTCTCTCTTTCTCTTTCTCTCTCTCTCTCTCTCTCTCTCTCTCTCTCTCTGTCTCTCTCTCTCTCTCTCTCTCTCTCTCTCTCGTGAATCAATAGTATAACTATTTGAGAAAAAATAGCCCCGGGTCGGTGTGCGGAGCAAACACGCAACAGAATATCAAAGTCACGGTGAAAACGCAGTGTGGCAACACTTGTGTTAATCTGTAACTAGTATCCGGCGGGATCGGTCAGAGTTCAGTGACCTGCTCGTTCTCGTCTGTGAGGATGAGGATGGGCCACTGGAGGGAGACACGAGACTGGACACGAAACACACTCTTTTGGACTTTCTATGAGCACGCCCACTTTTGAGAGAGTTTATTTGACAAAATTACTAGTTACTAGTTACTAGTTTTGTAGAAGGTGGTGTTAGGTTAAGGTCTTTCTCGTGGGGTGGTGAAGAACAGCTAGCGGTTGTTTTCTGTTTGGTAAAGTGCAATGGTTTAAATGTAACAAACATGCATAATGTTTCATTAATTCATTCAGTTAATATTTTTTTCTTTTATATACTGTACTGCTGGGCTCTTCTTTAGATTCCATGTTGATTTTTACACGGGTAAAAGCAAGTTGAGATAACTTTCAACCCCACCTTACACAGCTCTCGGAAGT
>NC_056701.1:1559351-1616851 GCF_018831695.1 Puntigrus tetrazona
GTGTGTGTGTGTGTGTGTGTGTGTGTGTCTGTGTGTGTGTGTGTGAGTGAGTGTGTGTGTGTGTGAGTGGAGGCACCCACAGGTGTAATTAAACTCCAGCAATAACAGTCTGGATGGAGATGTATGTTTGAACTGTATGTTAAACTGTGTCTGTGAGGAGAGATGTTATGCATTTTCATGATGATTAAGCATATTCCCTCCAGAATTTACATTTTACTACATTTTATTTAATTTTATCTTTTTTTAATATAATAACTAATTATTTTTTCAACAACAACAAAACTTGCATAAATACTTTATATGTGGACATGCAATAATATTTACGTTTTTTTTTACAATTAAATCAATATATATGTAAAATAAATAAAATAATAATACCATATGCATACAGTATTTATCATAATTTATAAGCCATTCTGTGTCTTGAAAATAAATAAACTAATATATATATATATATATATATATGCAAAATGTAAATTGTATCTCAGGTAGACATTTTATGTAATCCTGCAGTTAATTCTCAGTTTTTATTTTCAGAAAGTTTTGTTATGTTTGTTATCAGATTTGTCACTACCGAAACACAGTAACAATAATTTATTTAGAAGGGTTATACTGACCTATTATTATTATATATATATATATATATATATATATATATATATATATATATATAATTGACATATCACTATATTTAATTTTATTTTTAGTTTTTTTACAAAACATCCTGTGTTTCGGTAGTGACAGTAATGCTTTGGTAGCAAGCACATAACATTATAGAGTTTAAACTCTCACACTAAAAGACATAATGCAATGCAAAAAGTGCTTTTTATTTCCTCCACATATGAGGACTTTGCGTTTCCCTTTTGTCATCACCGAAACAATTACATGTTTCGGGAGTAACAGTTCTATACCGTTGCACACATATAAAAACCTAAATGTTACGGAATAACTCCCCAAAAAGTGTGCTTTAATTGTAGAAAAAAGGTTCCTTAAAGTCACAGTTTTCTCAAAATGACCTATCTACTCACAACATGAAGCTAAGAGAGAGAGGGACACTGAAAACTGTCTGGGTGTGATTAAAATCAGTCTAGACCAATGGACTAAAACATACTGTTTCGGTAGTGACATGAAAATGGGGGACGCATTTTTTTGCATTAAACATGCTTTTCAATATCATTTTCATAGGTTGAGATGTAAGGGCTAGGGTTCAGGATAGCCATCTCCCAGTTGAAACACACACACACACACTGTATATGAATACATCTATAGAGATTGACAAAGTATTTCTCTAGTCCTCTGGCATTTGACTCTCTCTTTCTCAGGACGCTCGTGAAGGGAAAATACTGACTGACGGGCGGCTAAGTGGATTGAGACGGTCCGTCGAGAGAAAGAAGAAGAGAAGTGAGTGAGAGAGAGAGAGAGAGAGGGAGAACGGGGACAAATAATCCGGCTAATCCAGGCCAATCCCAGCCGTTCAGACTCCTCTAGAGCCGCAGACAAAACACGGAGGATCACGCTCGCGTCTGGTGTGCTCTGGACAGGCTGTTTTGGGGGATCCTGGGATGCTGAAGGCCTGCGGCGGGATTCATAAACGCTAGAAACAACAGATCCCAGCAGGACAGAGCTGAAGGAAAAGGACGATGCTGGTTGCCACTCATCTGACAAAACAGGAGAAACGGCACCCGGCTTCGGTGCGGACATGAACTCAGACGCGGTTCTAAAGGAGATCTAAAAGAGGAGATGTCTGGAACAGATGTTCGGAAGACGTTCCGCTTCGTGTAAATCTGAGCAAGTCTCTAAAACCGCGTTAGCAGTGGTTTAGCGGACCTTTTGAAAGGATGGCGACGTGTTAGACACCGAATCGTGTTTTTCCGGCTATAGGAGAGCGTGCGAGCTTTCTGTGACCACTCGAAGGTGTTTAAATTCTTCGTAAATCCTATTAGGCTTCTTTAACAGGTTATTTTTAAACCCGAGATGGGCAGCGGCTCACAGACCGATGGAGCTGATACCGGCGTGTGAACACGTAAAAACACTCGCGTACTCGTAGCAAGTAGATTCGATCTGAGAGTTTGTCATAACGATGCTCTTTAAAACAGTCTTCGGTGCCATTCTTGCTTTGAGAGCTTTTGTGTTTTTGCTGCTCATCCACAGAGGAACCCTCAAGTAATTGGTCAAGTAATTATTTTCCAATTTAGCATTTAGCGTTTGACATCTGAGGAGCCCATCAAGTCGAACTTGGTCATTTAAAACACGTTTCTCGTCATGAGTCTGGGAAAGTTGCCGGCGATCAAAGGCCTGGTGTCCACGTCCCACGGCAAGCGGCGGTTTAAGAGCGACCTGTCGGTGGACATGATCAGTCCGCCGCTCGGCGACTTCCGCCACACGATGCACGTGGGCCGCGGCGGGGACGTCTTCGGCGACACTTCGTTTCTGAGCAACTACGGCGGATCGAGTCACAGCGATGGCCTGCGGAGCCCGGACTCGCCCTCCGGCCCCAAACCGTCGCGGTTTTTGTCGAGAACGCTGCAGCACGTGCGGAAGACGCCTCTGCCGCGGCTCAGAGGCGGCTCGCGGGACTTCTCGTCCCCTCCGCCACACGTCTCGCCCATCATTAAAAACGCCATCTCTCTGCCTCAGCTCAACATGACCGGCGGCCTGATGAGGGCGCTGCTGCCCACCTCCACCAGCTCCCCGGACGAGCCCCTCTGCTCCTACGGTACCAACACACCGCTCCTAGCATACTTTCGATATTTAATGTTTGATTGTTTTGGTAATCGGTTAATCGGGCGATTATTCTGACAATTAATCGAGTGATTGGATAATTATAATGTTTTGTAGGTAATAAATACAACAAGCCTAAGCCTATGCATTAAAAATATTTAGCATACAAATTTAATAGCTATATGATAATAATAATTGGTTCAAATAAAGTGTCAAAACTAACATGTATGCATGTGAAATTGGTTTAAGTTTCAAAGTTTTAAAGTTTCGAAACTAACAATGAATTGTTTTTACACTTCAGAGCGCAATCTATTTTTTGTTTTAAAGATGCAGTCCATAACTTTTTTTTGGTTTTTGGTAAAAATGATCCATAATCAATATTTGAGAAAGCCCATAACCAGCTAGTGTTCAAAACTATCGCCTTACTTTACCTCCCTTTACAACGATTAACTTTTAACGAATTTGAGTGGTATGGGTTTTCGCGGGAAATTTCGTGCGTCGTTGCGTCACGTCTGTAAACGTAAAGACTGCGTTCCGTCTCGCGTTGTTTACCTCAGGATTGAATTTATTAGCCTGTAATTTGTATTTGAACGAAAACCAGTGTAGTTTACTATTTTGGTTCTTAACGTGAAATTCGAATGATGTGAAAATGAAAGATCAGACTGTGCATAAATTGAAATCTACATCTAATACGCACTATACTCGTGTGTCGCCAATGCTGATGTAGTTAACATTAATAATTTGGGAATAAAGTATAACAATAATAATAATCTGCAGGGTTTGATGAGATCGTTAGATAAAGTCACCATTGGTGACAAAACAAAACACGGCAGACTTAGTTCAGATGAAAATGTAGACGATGAAAATGATTATTTGGGTCATACATACCTTCGTAGCCGTTCAGAGTATGCTTATAGTTAGCACATGTAGAAAGACTCTGATCACTGACTGTGAAGGTATAGGTTCATACATGACGTCAAACCAATGAATCGATGAGGTATTCCTGAAAACATTCAGTAGATAACGTAGTTATCATAGATATTGTTATGGTTTGCTGTCATTATTCTTATACAGTATCTACAGCAGCATTACCACTATATTTGTCGCTATAGTAAAAGTTTTTGTAGTAGTAAAAGTGATTGCGTCTCACAGTTTTAGTCACGGTTTTTTGTTTTGCCAAGTAAAGACAAGTAAAGTTACATATTTGGTTTCACAATCAATCTGATTAGTTAAAACGGCGGTTGATCTGCTGCAAGAGTGTTAAAATAAGATTATTTTTTACTGTATTTTTAAAAACATCCCACGGGACTCTGAGACCAAAGACACGACAGACTGAATGACCTTTATCGGTTTGAGTGCTAACACCTGCACACACACACACACACACACACACACACACACACACACACACACACACACACACACACACACACACACACACACACACACACACAGACATCCACACACACACACACACACACACACACACACACACACAGACATCCACACACACACACACACACACACACACACAGATGCACACGCACAGGGACAGAAAAAAGGAAAGTGCTGTGATGTTTTCTGTGGTGTGTGTTTAATGTCTTTGGAATTCTGGAATTTCCCCTTTTCTGGGAACCCAGTACCAGCTCTGAACGACTGACATCAAGAAAGCTCCACACACACACACACACACACACACACACACACACACACACACACACACAGTGTTTCATGGGGACTCTCCACAGGTGTAATGTTTTTTTACTGTACAGACTGTAAGTGTTATTGTTCGTGACCCCTTACAGGAAACTATTGGCATTTTCAGATTTTCAGAAAGTGTTTTATGAGCTTGTTTCCTCGTGGGGACCTAAAAAAAGTCCCCATAAGGTCAACATTTACTGGCATTCCTATCCTTGTGTGATAAATACCAGGTGCACACACACACTCACACACACACACACACACACACACACACACACACACACACACACACACACACACACACACACACACACACACACACACACACACACACACACACACACACACACACACACACACACACACACACACACACACACACACACACACACACACACACACACACACACACACACACACACACACACACACACACACACACACACACACACACACACACTCACACACACTCACACTCACACACACACACACACACACACACACACACACACACACACACACACACACACACACACACACACACACACACACACACACACACACACACACACACACACACACACACACACACACACACACAGTCTCATCCTGCCACCTGCTGGACACTGATCATAATAAGAGTTAATCAATATGTAAAGTCACAAATTACTCACTCATAATCTCATGCCAAGAACAAATCTTTTATAATGAAATGCTTGGCTTGTTTTAAGTGCATAAAGTGCATATATATATATATATATATATATATATATATATATATATATATATATATATATATATATATATATATATATATATATATATATATACATATACAAATAGAATATACAAAAGAATAAGGACGCAAATTACATTTCATTGTGCTTTAAATGAGTAAAACATGTTTAACAACAATTTAAAGCAGCATTACACATTAAACCATATAGCTTTTTCGTCTTTGACCCATGTATATGCATATTCGTTTTTAGTGTTATATATATTGAGGAAATTGAGGTTTATAATGAGATGTCCTCTCTTTCAAAAAGTCTTACGAAGTAAAGTGTGGAATGTGTTTAAGAAGCCCTACGAGCTCTGCTTTTCTCAAACTGTGTGCTAAGGAGTTTGCATTATAAAAAAAGACAAAGTATAGAAGTATGCATCGCTAGAATAAAGATGGATTTTGTTGGACCCATGCAATATCTTCTTTATACAAATGATAATCGGGTGTTATGACAAATAAACAATGCAACATAAGAATAAGCTTTATTTTTCTGGTTTAATAGTGATTAATGTGGATGAATCTCTGCACGCTCGAGTTATGCAGAAACATGACTTCTCCTGTGCTCTCCTGCAGCTCTTCAGTCTGGTTTCATCACGCTGCCTCGTTTATCTCGACTCGACCCGAGCTTGGAGGAGACGTCCGAGGCGCTCAGTCGACGGAGCTCCTTCCCCGAGAACAGCGAGGTCTCGTTGGCGCGGTCCGACTCGCTCTCGTCCTTCACGGTGGACCTCGGGCCCTCCCTCATGAGCGAGGTTCTGGAGATGATCGACAGCTCCTGCGGCCTCACCGGGAGCCGCGAGGGCGAGGAGGAGGAGAGCGAGGCAGATCAGACGGAGGCTCCGGTCAGGCGTCCCATCGGAGCGGACGCGGCCATCGAGCCCAGGAGGTTCCGGCAGGCCGCTAGCATGCTGGCGCGTCACTTTGGAGGAGGAAGATCTGAAGAAGAGCGCCAGAGACCTTCATCCTTTAGACACAGCAGGACACCGTACAGCTTCACCGAGGCGGAGGAAGAAATCAAAGTATGAATCAGAAACTACGCATACGGATTATACTAAAAAAAACTAGCTTGATTTCAAAGACAATTTAGTTTTTAATATGACCTTTATTTAATAAAATGAGTTTTGGACATATGAATCTGTAAACGAGCATCATTCAGACGAACAGATCTTTAGCTCTACTTTTCAGTCAAGTATTTTCAACGAATCTGTCCTGTACGTGTTTTACATTTATATTTTTATGTGCATATGCATTTACAAAACCAAAAGCGCAACACAAATCGACAGTAGATCTACAAAAAATCCTTTATATATTTTAACAGCATGATTTGTCAAGTTTTAAACTTGGTACTGACAGAAATATGTATTTATAAGTTGAAACAATTAATGTTAAAAATACTCAAAATAAATATATAGATATATATATATATATATATATATATATATATATATATATATATATATATATATATATATATATATATATTTTGGGTATTTTTAACATTAATTGTTTAAATAAACTGTTAAAATAAAAGATATGTTCAGGAGCATGATTGTGTTTTACTTCTAAAAATGTAAGAGAGTGTTTAAAATTATTTCTTGAAGATGTAAAAAAAAAAACATTTCCAAATAAGGAACGCATAGGAGAGAGCAATAAATGATTAAAACGAAGAAATTACTAAAACACAAAAACAGAAATACTTTCGGTAATTTTTAAGTGTCTCAAAGCTAAAAGAGCTTGGAGCCGTGTCTTGCATCAATCATATTAATAACCGAGGCGTATGAAACATGCGCTCGCCGACGCCTGCAAAGAATGTTTTTGACTGCTGCCGACTGATCAAACACGTTTGAAAATGATTTATCATATCAGAGAGGAAACCTGCAGGACTGACGGGTTTCTGAAATGTGTTTCTGTTAAGACATCAGATGGAGCTCTTGACCAAATCATTCATCATTTCTTGACGTGAGCTTGAGATCCTCCTAGATTTAAGCTGATACAGGTTTTCAGTCAAAGACGGTGTGCTTTGCTGTTTTTGTGTTAAACGTGAAAGGCCAGAATCGTCGTCAGAAAGAGCGGGAATCAGATTAGCAGTGAACTAAATTAAATAAAATGATTCAGTTCTTTAAAGGTGGTGATACTCAGGACGCAGTCTTTTTGTATTTAAAATACAGTAGTTCACATGTATCCAGATAACTAGTAGTTTCTTCAGAAGGATGTGAAAACTCTACCAGTCGTTACTACCAAAACATTACATGCATCTCAAAAGTAGCTGATATTATTTCTCATCAGAATACTGGTCCAAGTAATTAATAAGGACTTGGTAATACTTGAGTCATTACTAGTGAGTTACCATTATCTTAATTTCGAAATTATTTATTATGCGTAATTAACATTGATTATGAACCTGTCTACGGCGGTTCTTAGGAGTTCTCCAGGATATATGAAAAAACTAGTTTTTGATTAGCTAATTGTGAACTACTAGTTTCAAACGAGTGTTATTATTTACTAAATTGTTAATCAGAGCTTCTTGTTTGGTAATCGTAGTTACTACAATGTTAATAGTGCATTAGTCGTGTTCTGTGTTACCAAAAACAATCAAGTTGACAAATACTCTTCAAGTGTTTGTCGTATCATTAAACCTCTCTCTTTGTAAAGAGGTCCATCTTCACTGCATTCTTTCACACCCTTCGCAGGCATGTCAGTGTTTCCCGTTCATCTTGTTCTCAAATGTCTTGTCTTTACCGCATAGGCAAATCAAAAAAAGATTGTTGACAGACTACACACACAAAAAACGTTGCGGACAAACTGAACATCTAGAGACACGGAAAGGTGCTTTTCATTTAAAACCAACTGAAGCCACGTGCACAAAAACCCTCGCTCCAACTGGACCTTAAAAAACAAGAATTAGACCAAGCTCAGACACTTTCACTTTTCCTGAAATACCGTGTGACTTGAAGGAAGGGCTTCTTTTGACGTGTGTCTGTATTGAGTCCTCAAGAGAACTTTCAGAGCTCTTTTGGCATTCAGGAACTGAACAGGTTCACGCAGACGCTTCAGCGCTGAGGTTGGTCGGTTTGTCCTTTATTGCTAAACAAGATCAATTGCTTTAGCTTGTTTTGAATTTATTCAGAGAATTTGATTTATTTTATTTGCCATGCAGAAGAATGTCTTTATTGTCAATTTGTCTTTTAAATTTTTTTTGGGGGGTGTATTATTACTATTATTAACAATAATAATAATAATACTAATAAAACTGTCCATATTTTGAAAGGAAATCAATGAATTACTGGACAATAGACAGCCTTCATTTCCGCGAGCATAAATCCTTCTAGACTGCTTCTGCCGCTAGAAGAGTTACTTATCTGGATGTTTCTTTTCAGTCTTGGCTATCACAAAGATATTTTTTGAGAAAGTTGCTGATGAAAGAGATTTGTTCACATAATTATAACTAACAGGCTATGTACACTGGATAACCTAAACGTAGCGAATAAACTACCATCTTCTCATGGTTTATGAAGTTACTTCATTTAAACCATCAACCTCTTAAGACTAAATACTATCAACACGGTGTGCATGACCTATTTCCAGTGATCTTCAAAACTTTCCATGAACACTTCTGTGGAGAAAGACTGCCTTCCTGTAAGGGAACGGCAGAACAGCAAAGACGACATCTACCTAACTAAACACAAGTCCCAAGCAGACAAGCTTATTCAGTCTGGAGAGAGCAACCTGCTTAACTCAGATCCAACCCTCAAAAGCATGGGTGAGTGTATTCTTTGCTTTGCTGAACTAGGCGTTTTTATGCTGTAGTGTACTGTGTTTAAGTATATGTCGTTGATGTTTTGTCAAGACAACATATTTCCCAATCTGACCATTGTTTCAACTGGAAACTCTGCGGCTGTTCGCTTCGGACCCCAAAACATTCTTCTCGGGGAAAAACAACCAAATATCGGAAAAGCGGAAACATCCGGGATCGTTGCCGAACAAAAGGAGATAGCAGAACTTGATGTGTCTGTGATCAATATGATCGGCTTACACGAGGCTGAGCTTTACTTGGACTCTCTTAATAATCTCATCGGTCAAGTGCTGAATGAAAACGAAATCCACGCCTTTGTCTTTGTTATGCGGCTGGGTCCGCTCACGGACGCTGATAAGATGGGCCTCGAATGGCTTCAGAGAGTGTTTGGTGATGAAGTTCTTCAGTTTGTGATGGTCCTCTTCACCTATGAGAGCGAAGAGGAGCGCGGCGCTATAAATGACTATCTGAAGAGAAACCCCGACCTGCGGCAGCTGCTGGAGAGATGTGGAGGAAGATATCACACCTGCAATGAGAAGATGAACGACCAATCAGAGATGAGCAAATTGATAAAAAAAATTAAGCAACTGTTTAATAAGAAACAATACACTGCCGTTTTAAAAGACACAGAAACTCAACAAAAGTCTGAATGTGAAAGTGGTAAGCAAGGAGACGTTTTTTTTTAATATCCATACAGTTATAGGATTAAAAACATTTGGAAGCATGGATCTGCATGAACCTACAGAAATATAATCAAAAGTATTAAATTAAAAACATAAAAAATGTTTTTTGTGGAGAAACAATTCACATACAAAGTTAGTGGCAGGTGTATAGTAATACAAATGATATGTTGTTTTTCTTCTTGCTTTAAGAAAACAAACCCATAATCAAGAAAGAAAAACAGGAAGATGCTCCAACATCAAAGATTAGAGTACAACACAGGGTGAGTGCCTAAGGTTTTAGGAATCGGCTTTTACATTAAAATTGCTACACTGTATGTGCGGAGGCATATGTACTGTATATGTGTTCATGGTAAAAGTGTTACTGGGCTCAATTTCCCTTCAAAGGTCTGAATATAAAAAGATGAACATGGAGAAAATATTGGTAAAGGTTGATAATGTAAATATTTGTAAAATATTGGTAGTTTGAAGGTTCTAATCAAGGTTTTAATTAAGGAGTGGATTGTAGCGTGCGAGAGCCATGGCTATCACCATACCTCACCACATTCAGCTCCACCTAACCCTTCTCTTCACATCCACTCTACTTAAATTTACATTTACATTTAGTCATTTAGCAGACGCTTTTATCCAAAGCGACGTACAAAATGAGGTAGGCAATAGAAGCAATTAACTATCAATAGAAGCAATTAACTATCTTCACTCTGCAACGGTAACCTCTACTTCAATTGAGAGTCCCAACACCTCCATCGTTGACATTCCTGCCTTTTACCAATTCTTTACCAATGTATTCAGTAAGGAACGATCTCCGCAGCGCTTACAACCTCATCTGTATCCGAGAGGAAAGACCGCCTGCATCACCCCGCCCGGACACTACGAATTTTAGGTCATGACCTATGGCCTCGCCAATAGTCCCTCCATATTCCAGAATTTCATTAATAAAATCTTCCATGATTACCTCCACCATTTTTCCATCATCAACATTCACAATATTCTTATCTATTCACGTAACTTGAATAAACAGCAGTCCCACGTACGTCAAGTCCTCCAACGTCTTCGAAAGCATAACGTCTATCTTAAGGCTGAAAAATGCGAGTTCAACCAGACTACCATGTCCTTCCTCGGTTACATGATATCAGCGGAAGGGGTTTGTATGGAACCTACTAAGGTGGATGCTGTAATGAACTGGGTAGAGCCCAAAACAATGAAAGAACTCCAGCGCTTCCTCGGCTTAAACTATCTTCACTCTGCAACAGTAACCGTCATAGGTTACCTAATCCCACATATCTTCCAGGAGACAAGGTATGGCTCTCTACCACTCTCTATGGAAATCTGCCTCTGGCTGCCCTGCAAGAAGCTGAGTCCTCGTTACATAGGGCCATTCACCATCCATTCCCAAATCAATTCCATCCTTTACCTCCTGAACCTGCCTCCACAATACCGGATTTCACCTACATTTCACGTTTCCTTACTTAAACGTCACACTGACCCAGTCTTTCATCCTTCAATGGAACCAGAGCCACCTTCCCCTCCAGACCAGTCCTCTGGGATACGATCTACCAGGTCCAGGAAATCCTCGACTATCAGTGGTGGAACGGCCAGCTACAATACCCTCATAGATACCTCCCAGTGGTCCCGAGGAATTTGTCGTCCAGCCCGTGGTCGCAGTTCTCGGGTGCCCGTAGTCACCCGTGGAGAGGGGGGACTGTTACACCCTCTACACGTTCCCTAAGTCCCAGTCACCAGGAATGAATCACCGCCCACTCAATCCCCAACAAGCCACATCCGTGAACCATCACCTGAGTACTAATTGTCAACCCCTGCCCCGCAATCACCACACCCTTCAAATACTCACCTCTGCCACCCACTCTTTGGCTGGAATCAAAGTTACATGGACACTACTGCTTTGATCTTCTCTGTCATCGCTCCTTGTCTCCCTGTGCTCCAAGGAAGTCTGTCTTTGTGTACCTGAGGATGAACCAATACCTGTTTTGAGGGAAGTACTCTTGCTTGTGTACTTACCTTATTACCTGTGCTTGAAGATACGAGTGTTGAACACATTCACCTACCTCACCTGCGTTGTTTCTATGAACTTAATAAATATCACAAAGTTAATAAGTTCCTTCTCTCTTCTGTGTGTGGACGTGACAACCAGAGGTATTTTCGAGAAAACAAGGTTAACTTACCATCTGCTAAACACTAAACTCTCAGTTGATTTTTATATACACGTACATCCCTCTGCGTGCAGGCAATTTTTGCTCAAAGTAAAAAGTTGCTATGGATATCTACATACCCTGAAAGTTATCTCCACTTGTGGAACCGAAAGCTGCATCCACATACCTTCAAACATACCTGAGTATGTCACATAACCTGTTTTCCTATAATACAGCCCTATAATACATTAGTGCTGAAACTAGCAGTAAAGAGAAAGAGATGATCTTGATCATTTAAACCGATGTGGCTACATAACCAAAGTTATATGTAGATAATTATTGTTATTGTTCAGGACTAGCGTATCACATCATACAAGGTTTAACAAATAATCACTAATAACAAATAGATTAGCAAAATAATAGTAATATGTACAATTCAGTATTTTAGTATATAATATTACATTTGGCCCTATCTGCAATACAACAAATGAGAAAACAGTGTAAAACTTTAAAACCATTACATCTCTGTTAAACAAATGGTGAGAAATGAGTCAAAGAGGATCAGTACATATACTCTCTACACATCTGGAACCAATCTTTAAGCGGAAATCAAACAAACAACTTACAAACTTCAAATAGCAAAGTACAGTGTCATGTACTGTACATAAAATGTCATGAAATGACTTGAATGATTACAAATGTGGCTTTATTTCACAGGGAATAAACACAGATTTGGTAACAAAAGCCGGATCAGATGAATTCCTACAACAAGAAACAGGAAAAATGGGTCTTCTTTTACAGAGACTTCATCTTGAAGACAAGCACCACAATAAACTGAGAACTACAGATGTTCTTCAGATAACCAAACATTCATTGCAATCTCATGAGTCTTGTGATGAAAAAGAGCTGGTTCAGACTTTCATGCAAAAATTACTGATGATAAACTACAGGGCAAGATATATTAATGTTAAGGCTAATAAACAGCATCATGCACAGCAAAGACATAATGAATCTGAAGTTGAGGGTGATGTTTTTGATGATGTTTTAAAACATATATCTTTATCTAACAAAGGAACAAGTCAATCTGATTTCATTCACCCCATGGATGTTCAGATGGCCGTGTTTCATTGTGCTGATAGTTTCCTGAAGCAGCTGATGGTGACTAAACTGTCTCAGTGTCAGTATGCCCTGCCTCTGTTTGTTCCTGATCCATTCACACAACAGATTGAGTTTCCTCTCTGGACCTTCAGACAAATCAACAAAAGCTGGAAGATGAGAAAAACCAACAATGAGACCATCAGTCAAATCCAGCCAATATACAAGGCGGAAACTCCCATGGTGTTTTTCTTCAGGTTTGGCTCTGTGTCTTCATCCAAGTCTCAGCTGCTGAACAGTCTGATCAATGAGAAACACAACACATTCTTCCACAGGAACTGTTCAGGCAGCAGCAAAACCAGAGTCCTGATGGATGGAGTGGTGGAGATCACCTGGTACTGCCCTTCAGGGTCACATGATGATAAATTCAATGACTGTGTAGCGTTCTGTAATCTACACGGTGATGCAGGAGACCATGAGAAACAGCTGCAGATCCTCACTGAAATGAGCTCAGTTAATGTTGTTCTTCTACCACAACAGGACAGGAACGACAAAAATGCAGCAAAGATACAAAACCTGTACAAGGACAGAAAACCACTCATTTTCCTTTTAACGGAAGATGAATCTGAAGTGAATAAAATAAGAACAGGGAAATTAAAAATTGGTTTAAAAGACAGAAGTCAGGCAGATGTATCTGGAGAACTTGGAAAAGCTATAAAAGATTGTCTCTCAGAATCATCTTCCATTTTCAGACTTGAAGATATGTCCAAACACTCAGACATCAGAGTAGATGAGAAAGAAGATGATGACTGCAGGAGAGGAAGAGAAGCAGCACAACAGATAATCAATTGTTTGGAAAAGAAAAGTCTGATAGAAATCAAAGAATTATTTCTGCCTCATCAGGGACAACTGTGGCATCAGTGGAGTCAGAAGAACAAAGAACTACATCGACCTCGAGGAGATGAGATAGAAATGGACATTAGTAGAAAACAAACAGACTTAAAGAAAATCCGTGAATTGCAGCATGTATCTGACATCAGTGAGTTCATTAAATTATTCATTAATAAAATTCACTCAAATACTGCAAATAAAAATATATATTTCCTGAAATGGCTTGAAATATTCCTGGATGAATATATATTTGATGACCTTTCTGCTATACATAACAAATATGAAAAAGTGGTCAACAATTGGAAGACTGAAAGAAAATTATGATAAATCTGAGCAAATGGTAACTGAACAAGCTGAACTTGAGAGAATATCTGAGGAACTTCAAGCTTCATCCTTTGGTTTGGAGCACATCATGAGGGAGATTGGTCAGATCTATGAATCGTGTTCATCTGTGAAGGAGAACAAGAAAGACCTGCAGGTTCACTTCTCTTCTCTCCCGGGTCTTGCAGCAGAGATGATGATCTCTGGATCTCCACTGGAGCTGATGGATGGAGATGCTGCTCATGTTCCTGTGATCTGGATCTCTGCTGTTCTAGATCAACTCGTCCAGAAATTGGGAGACCAGAGAGTCTTTGTGCTGTCAGTTTTAGGGATCCAGAGCTCTGGAAAATCCACCATGCTGAATGCCATGTTTGGACTCCAGTTTGCTGTCAGTGCAGGCAGATGCACAAGAGGAGCTTTCATGCAGCTGGTCAGAGTCTCAGACGAGATGAAAACACAGATGGATGTTGACTATATTCTGGTTGTTGATACCGAGGGTCTAAATGCTCTAGAACTGGCTGGAAGATCATCTATAGATCATGACAATGAACTGGCCACATTTGTTGTTGGTCTTGCAAATTTGACTCTGATCAACATTTTTGGAGAAAACCCGGCTGAGATGCAGGACATTCTTCAGATTGTTGTTCAGGCCTTCATAAGGATGAAGAAGGTCAGATTAAATCCCAGCTGTGTGTTTGTGCATCAGAACGTCTCAGACATTGCAGCTGAAGAAAAAACAAAAGAGGGAAGGAGAAAACTGCAGGAGAAACTGGATGAGATGACAAAACTCGCTGCTGAAGAGGAAGTCTATGATGCAGAATATTTCAATGACATCATTGCATTTGATGCACAGAATGATGTGAAGTATTTTCCTCATCTTTGGGAGGGAAACCCACCAATGGCACCACCAAACCCAAAGTACTGTGAGAACATTCAAGAACTAAAGAAAGCTATTATGTCTCATGCAAGAAGATATGATAAAATGATGCTGACAGATTTAAAGACCTGTATTAAAGATCTCTGGGGAGCTTTACTAAAGGAACGCTTCATCTTCAGCTTCAGAAATTCTCTGGAGATTTCACTTTACAGAAAACTAGAGACCGAATACGGCAAGTGGTCCTGGAGTCTTCGTAGTGCCATGATGGAAACTGAGAACAAACTACACAACAAAATAGAAAATGAAGCAATTCATGAGATTGAAGAAACTGCTCTTCACAGAGAAATGAAGAAGACGACTGAAGAAGTGGAAAAATCAATGACAGAATTCTTTGACAAAGACAAAAACAATACTATACTGATTCACTGGAAAACATCATTTGAAATCAAAATCAAAGATGTTCGGGAAAATATTGTAAGAGAAACAAAGAGAAAATTAAATGAGATTCTTCAACAGCGTGACTTAAAGAAAAAGATTGATGCCCAGAGAATAAATCATGAAAACACTCTCTATGAAAAGAGCAAAGAACTTGCCTTAAAATTTAAAGACAAAGCAAATGATAAAGAAACTCTAAAAAAAGAGTTTGATTTGTACTGGGAACAGTGTGTAAAAAAGATCATCACAGACACTCCTCAAATGAAAAACATTGACATACTGATGGATGTAAAACGGCTTCTTAATGACACGAATCAAGGATACCTCCCATTAGACCACAGAAAAGAAGGCATTGAAGATAGTATGTTCAATGTGTCAAGGTTTTCTAAATATTGTATTATCAAAAGATCTACAAAAAAAGTAATAAGCAACGCTATGATGGATGCTAGCCAAACAGTAAATGCATCATTTGGACATGCTCAAAATTTGTCTTCAGAGGATGAAGACAAATTAAGATCATTAGTCTCTCACATTGTTCAGCAAACAGACAGAATGATTCAGTCATTTAACATTTCAAAGATGGGCTACAACATCAGCTGCATTCAACAACTTACAGATTACATAAAGAAGAGTGTTAAAGAACATCAGCAACGGCAAGTAAAATATGTGTTCAAGAATGAATTCCTTATGGATTTGATTCTTTTAATCTCTAACAGAGCAAACAGTATGATCACTGACCAACACAGACTGTTCAGAGAGGCCAATGATCCAGTTTTCTATTTGAAGAGAAAGAGGGAAGAGTACTACAGTATTTTCCAGAAATACTGTCAAGGAGCTGCATCAGCTGCCATTTTTGGAGCAATCATCTGTCAGAAACTGAAAGAGCCCATTGAGCAGAGCGTCTACAAGAAGACTGCCAGAGATCTGACAGGTGAAATAAGATCAAACTGTGAATCACTGAATGGAAACAGATCAAATCTGGAGAAACACATCTTAAAGACATTGGCAGAAGAGGAGAACTTTGACAATTACATCAACTATATTCATAATCCCAGAGATCACTTCAAGAGTTTCATCAGAGATGAAGCCAATCGCTACATCAATGATAAGTTCAGTGTCAGTGTTTTACCCAAGATGAAGGAGAACATTAAACTCCTGCAGCAGAAGATTTTGGAGGCAGCTCATGAAGCTACTGAACATGTTAAACTGAAGAGAGGAGATGTTGGTTTGTGGTTGAAGAGTTTCACACAGCAGCTCTCAGACGAGCTGATCTTCTCTGAAAAAGACCTCAGTGGAGTCAAACATGATGATGTTGATGATTTCAGCCTCCTAGAAGATGTGATAAGACAGGAACTTCCTGCTATGCTGTCTGACACCAGTAACATATTCAACACAAATACCTTTCCATTAAAGCTGGACCATAAATTCAGGCCAGATGAGCTTCTGATTGATCACTTCTGTCAGTGCTGTTGGATTCAGTGTCCGTTCTGTAAAGCCATCTGCACCAACACCATAGAAAACCATGATGGAGATCACAGTGTTTCCTTTCATCGTGTTATAGGACTAAATGGAATACATTACTTTAAAACTGAAAACCTGTCTGCCCATATCTGCACATCAGCAATAGCAAACAGTGCTCTACATTTTTATCCCAATGATTCTCAAAAAGTCCTCTGGAGAGATTACAGAACAGCAGGAGAAGATTATGCAAAGTGGAGCATCACTCCTGATCTGTCTGAACTGCCCTACTGGAAGTGGTTTGTGTGTCACTTTCAGAAAGATCTGGAAAACAAATACTGTAAAACATTTAAGGGACAGGGCAAGATCCCAGATAAATGGAAAAATTACACTAAGCAGGATGCCTTAGAGAGTTTGGATAAATACATATAATTGATCTACTTCTAATCTGCTGCACATTCTAGTATGTATAACATTACTTACTTTATAAGAATATAGGTTTGAACTAGTTGAACTAATTTGATTTATGAGCAAACAAAGTTAGTTTAGTCATTTTAATGAAGTACCTCTCAGTGCCGTCATAGCATGTATGTGTAGCGTATCAAAGCGCATCAGAATTGAAGGAAGGAGATTGTCAGGAAGTAAACAAGATTAACGGTCATAGACAAGGCACACCATCATCATCATCACATGTAAACTCAAGATAGTAATCATGATTCCAAATTCTTGGGACGGAACTTTTCTACATATGCAATAAAATCATCTTAAAAGGACACTGAGCAACTAATCACTGATATTAATAACAGCATAAAATATACTGTATGTAACCCATACATTTGACTATCATGTGCTAATCACTTATTGTGTATGTATTTTCAATAGCTACTAAATAGCTTATAGTTTTATATCCATGTTTAGTACGTGTGTGTTTAAATGTAATCAAATGTATCATATTCTTGTTATAAAAATCATGTCCAAAATTATACTCTGCAAGAGCGGGGAAATTCAGACCACGTGACTAATGAGATTACACTCGCGATTTATTATCCATACCCCGAGCAAGGACAATATTTATTGGCTATAACTAGTTTCGGGGATGTGTCCAAAAGGTTTAAAGAGTTTAAAAAACATGATTCTGATTTTGCTCTTAGTCTGGTTATTTAACTATGCTTTTAGCTATGCTCTTAGACTGGTCATGCTTTTTGCCATCACTTTTTGAGTGACGTTCCAGCTTTCTCCAGCCTGCACGTTCACTGCTGCCTGCCCAGCTTTACAACTTCTTTAACTAACAAAGTAACCAAGAACGTCCCAGATACATGCTCTATTTGTATATATTAGTAATTTCATGATTATTGGCAACTTAACCATGACTTTCTATGCACGTAATTCCATTTCCATCCCATTACCAACTCACAATGCTGTAGGTACGTCCTCCTAAAGTAACAAGAAACCAAAGAACGTCCCAGATGCATTCTCTATTCGTAATTCGTAATAAGCCATTTCATGACTTACCTGCAACATAACCAGGACGTAGTATGCTCGTAATTTTATATACTCTCTGATTACCAGAATACCAGGTTGATCAAATCAAAGTTTCTGAACTCTGGAAAGACACCAAAAGCTTTTTTTTTTGAATATCATTGTTTTTAAAATAGTAATGGTTAGTTACCATGACAACTGGCAAACTTCAGCTGCTGAAGAAGACATTGTCTGACATTTTTTTACTGTTTTTTTTTCAGTTATACCAGAAAATATCATCATCTACAGTCTACTTTAAGTACTTTTTACCTCTGTGATTATGGTATTATTATTTAAAAATGTCTGCTTGCAAAGTTTACACTAGCATATCTGTTTATGATAATGGTGCGGAGCATGGGACATCTTTAATACTTTTTTCATATTTCCCTGTATTTCCTGTGTTTTTATTAATAATATGAGAATGTTTTAAAAATCATATTTGTGTGTTGTTCAAAAGAAATAAACTGAATTCATTTTGAGTCTGTGTTTATCATTCACGGCTGTTGGAACACCTTTAGTTTGGGCATGTGAGGACAAACAACTCAATTAGTACAAAACTTTTCATCCATGACGTCGCTGTTACAAACTGGCGTATCCAGGAATTTCACTTTTCTGGTTGTCACAAGTAAGTTAAGTTGTGGCGACATACCTTTGCTCACCAGATAATGTTGCAGATATGTAACAGTTAAGGAATTTTGTTAGCTGGGTAGCCACGATGAGAAGAAAACCCATCTAGTCTTGTTACTTTGATTTTCTTTCGTTTCTTTTCATTGTGTATGAGGTTCATGTAAGTTAGGTTTTGCCCGCTCTGTTTCCAAGTTCAACTCTGACTATGCTCACTTTAAAACTAACCAGCCCGCTATTACGCAGTCTTCAGCCAACGTCCAAACCAAGAGCTTCCCAAGACTTCAACGACCACTGACCTTCCAGCCAATCAGCAACCTTGGGAAACCCCTTTCTGCTATGACGACAACAAAGGCAACACAAGTACAAATCTCTAGATTCATGCTGAACTTGTGAATGTAAAATTAATTTTAACCTCACTGAGGAATTTTTTAGGAACGCTGAGGAAGTTTTCTTTACAAAGTGATATTGCCAACTGCTGGCCTGGCAGCATGATCAAATGTTTTAGTAATTTTCTTGGGTGCGTTGTTTTGAAATTGTTTTGTTGTATTGTCTTTATATTGCTGATAAAGTTAATGCAATAGCCTTCTTCTGTGTACTGCTTTCTAGTTGTAGTCTTTGTTATTTTTGGCAAACAGGGTAAAAGCTGCATTTAGATCTGCACCTCCTTGCCTGATTCCACCATAACATCTTGCAGAAATTAGTCCAGGGTTCTCAGTTATAAAAATGTGCGTGCGCTCGCTGATGATTAGGGATAATTCATCTGTTACTAACAATAATTAGGAGTCGTTTACAAGGCAGAGAGCGCAAACCTTTAATTTGTGCACAAGTTCAAGATAATTTGTGATTCATAGATTTCACATCTGAAAGAATCACATACGCACAATTTTTGTTCCTACATTCATCCTAAGAGTTGCACATACACATATCAGACAAATGATCGTAAGATCAAATGTAGGATGGTTTCTGCGTAACATTTTATAAATGAGGGCCCAGGAGTTCCTACTACGGTATATAAAGACATACAGTAAAAACAATTTCTTAAAATTTACGGAAAAAAAACCAGCAGCTTTGGTAGCCAGAATTCAACCAGAAAAAATGCGGTAACAACATTTTATGTTAAATTTACAGTTAAATACCTGCCACCAAGCCAGCAGAGGGAGCCCTTGCCTCCGGATGATCTGTGTTCACTTCCTCTGCTGCTACTTCCTGTTAAAGGACTATAAATACTGAAGCAGGCCTCTCACCTGCAGGTTGTATTGTTAGATTGTTGTTTCTAGTTTCCCTTGTGTTTCCCGAGTCTTAGATTCGTTGGTTTTGACCCTGCCTGTCCTCTGGTACTCTGATTGTTTGCTGCCTGACCTGACCTCTGGCTGTTTTTTGGATTTTGTTGTTGCCTTGCCTCTTATACTCCTGTTTGCTGTGATTTGACGCCTGCCTGCTTTGACCATGCTTTTGTTCAATAAAAGCCAGCGAATGGATCCGCACGCCTCAGACCCCTCAATCATGACAATAATAATTTCATTAACTGACATAATGTTAATAAAACCAACCTATCAAAGTACAGAAATCTGTTTGATACCTTTGAAATACACCGATAGGCACCAAATGCAGATGGTGCTGAGAAAGTCACGTGATGAACCAAAGCCCAACACAAGAAGCTTTTAAATACCAACACATATGCTCAGTGTCATTCACACAAACACTCAACATCACCATTGTGAGACTGAAATATGGAATGAATGTAACAACATTACATGTAACATACAACCCTAATAAACATAACCGATAAGAAAAACAAAGAAGAAACAGTTATTTCAAAGAAAAGTAACTTCAAATTCTGATTAACCATTTAATACGTTTATACCGTAGCATTTTTAACCATTAAAATCACGACTGTTTTTTACAGTGCAGACTACACCGAGATGTATTTCAGTTCAAAAAACAATCAGAATCAGGATCAGAAAGTGATTAAAGGAATATTTGAAAAAAACAATACTCAATAGACAATAAGACGATAGACAGTATGTGTACGTACAAAATGTTAATTTTGACCAATGTGCTTTATACAAGGGCTAGCTGAATTTAGACAAGCACAATACTGAGTTTAGTTAATGTAGAGTATTGACTCTTTGAGCATTTAGGAGCTGTTTTGTAGCGACCACCATGCTTTTGGTGATGCGCTGGAGCGTTCTTTTCAGCGTTTACTTCCTCCACTGATCCATAGACACCACATAGATACCTCTTTGTGTGTCAAATGATATTCTCTTGAGGCAGTTTTTTTTACAGACCTGGATATTTGTCAACTTACATATTCAGAAACACCTGCTCATTGGTGGAGCAAAGAAGCAATTGTCAAAAGATACCTGTTTTGCAACTCTTCAGAAAATGGACGGGTTTCAATTCCTGAGACTTCACTGCGCCTCTTTAATGTTGCCAACTCACATACATTTGGTCACATGCCGTGTCTCTCACGATACATAACCAGAACTCCCAGCTAATAGTAACACAAAATAATCAACAGAGGACTTTTTTGGTCTAAACAACACTTTATAAAATATACAAAATACAAAATCCACTGTTACATTTTGTGTTTTATTCAATGATTATGCTTGATGTTGTTAAGAATTGGATTTGTTGTTACTGTTGTTGCTGTTTTTGATGTGGTTTTGTCTCTTCTCTTGTCTCTCCAAGCGCTCGTTGGTTACGGTGACGTCCGAGAGGGGGTAGCAGTGTTTCTTTAAGCATGTTTGGAAGTTTCCTTCACGAGTTCACCCTTGTTTATCTGTTAACTAAATCAAATGTATTTAAAGAATTTATTCCTTGTATTGCAGATATATAACAATGGAATGCAATATTTCATATTTTTACATCTAAGTGGAAATTCTTTTAAATTTGTACCACTGTCTTCAAAATAAATGAAAAGAAACCAAAAATAGTTGTTTTTTTCCATTATTGCGCCAAAAAACGCATCAAACCGTGACCCCATTACCGAGGTAGGTACCGAATCATGACATTTGTGCATCGTGCCACCCCTATATATATATATATATATATATATATATATATATATAAATTCTGTTCAGTTTCTTGCACAGACCGATCATTTTGTGTCTTTTAGTGTATGTGTATGTTTTTTGACTGTTTTCAAAGCCATGAGTACCATTAACCGCAATGGTTTGAGTTAATAATCTTTCTTTGAAACAGAGGTACCTAAATCTTGGTTTTTCTTAGGGTACATATATTTTCAATGTGTTGTTATCACACAGTTGAAAGTCTTAAAATGAAAGTGTTAAAATGAGCCCATGCGGGATCATTTCAAAATCCTGTCATTTTCAGAGACAAGTGAAGAGATATTCTGATGATTCGTGTGTTAGGGTGTTAAAAAGAGCACATGTGAACTATGGTAATAATTAATGCAACACATCACTAAAGAAGAAAAAAAAGAATTATGTGCCTAATTTCTGAAAAGTAGCCTAAATCATTTAAGGAGACAGATGTGTAATATCTTCCTTCAGCATTACCACCTTAAAGCCTTCCTTAGGGCAAAATATATCAGACCAAAATATTATCAATGTAATAACAATCTCTTCATTATACATCCCTGTCATTGTACTCTTCTACATTATACTGTTCAGTGCTTTGATACAATCTGTGTTGTTAAAAGCACTATATAAATAAAAATGATTGATTGATTGATCAATGTGTTTATTCACAGTTAAAAGTAAACTTGCTTTAAGATAGATAGATAGAGTTTTAAAAAATGTATGAAATGACACAAAACCATTCACAATATTAACTCCTGAATATTAAACTACTGAATAAAAAATAAATAGGTAAATTGTGACTTTTTAACTTTCATTCTTTTCAGTCTTTTTATATTTTTTACTTGCAAACATTTACACTTGCAAGTTTACATCACAAAAAGTCAGAAATTCAAGAAAAAGTCAGAATTGTGAGATAAAAACTCATAAATGGCAGAAACCATAGATTCCATAGATATCTGCAAAGACATGATGAGCAAAAACAAAACAAAAGTTAATGAAGTATTTCTTTACAGAGATGAAAAAAAAAAATCATCAAAGTACACATAGACTGAATTTTAAATGCGCCATTCAGAACATCATCTCATAATCCAATTCACAAAGTGCTGAACGTTACCAGATCCTTCATCATCAGGATCAAACTGATTACAGTAACGGGCTCGTTTTGTAGTATGTGGTACTTCTTTTTCAGCTACATCTAAAGCTTTAGCCAATTCTTTCTCAAGATTTTCACGATATTCATGTTCTGCTTGTTTTCTTGTTTTTCTTTTAATTCTCTTCTGGAGCTTTAGCTTTTCTTTCTCATGCTTTTCTATCAGGTAGTTTATGAAGTTCTGTTGTTCCTCTTCTAAGATTTTTTTTCTTTTATTCTGCTCCTCAATTAGTTTCTTTTGCTCCTCCAGTTTTCTCTGCATCTCTTTTCTCACATTATCATCTGTGTCTTTCTTGATCTCCTCTTCTCTCTTTTTAAACTCCTCTTCTCTTTTTATCAGTTCATTCTGCATCTCCTGTCTTTCTCGCTCGTTTTCTTTCTTAATTTGTTCAATTTCCGATTCATATTTGGCTCTCAGCTCTTCTTCTATTCTCTTGATCTCTTCTTCTTTCTCTTTCATGATTCTGTCTTGTTCCTCTATGATGTTCTTCTCCACCTTCTCGAACATCTCATTGGTGTAGAAACTCCCTCCATTCACTGCCACCATACAGTCAATCTTATCCAGCAGATCAGAAACCTGTTTTCGGTTTTCAGTCTCGTTATTATTGAACACGTGGTGTCTCTTGCCAAACTGCTGGACGAGATTCTTTGAAAAATCATCATCTTCAATAAATTCTTGAATTGTTTTTCCTTTAAGATCATCTCCTCTGGTGAAGAGCACAATGGTGTACATTTTGGATTTCTCTCCAAACATCTCCTGGATCATCTGCACTGCATCTTTCTCCTCTTTAGTAATTCGTCCCAGTTGAATCACCAGCAGAAACACATGTGGACCAGGAGCTGCCATAGAGACACACTTCACAATCTCCTTCCTGGTCTCAACGTTATCAACCCCAGTATCAAACAGGCCTGGGGTATCGATCACTGTTATCTGTCTTTTGGTGAACTCTGTAATTTCCTTCTGACAATCTCTGGTCACTGAGCTTGATTTCATTGTTGATTTAAAGGCTACTCTTCTCAGTATAGTATTTCCTGATGCACTTTTCCCTACACCCGTCTTTCCCAGCAGCACAATCCTCAGATCATCGTTGTGTGTTACACCTGAACAGTTAGAGAACAACACTTATTACAATCAAACAAAAAAAGGTGCTTATTATCAGATTCTTTTAACCATTACAAACATTGCAGTCTGTGCCTCAATGTGGACTGTGTGCAAATCTGAGAGAAAATCTCATTTGTGGCTCACTTAGAGACATTTGTGATCATTAATTGGAACAGAAAGTTGTGACTCACATCATTTTGTGAAATTATTGTGTTAATTTCAATATGAAATTATTGACCAACTGTAAAACCACGATCTATATATATATTATTATTATTATTATTTTTTTTTACTTTTACCTGTTGTTTTCATCACAGATCCTCGCAGGTCCTCTATTTCGACTCTGTGTTTGTTTCTCTCCAGTTCTAGTCGATCCTGAAGGCACATGAAGGTCGTGTAGCATCTTCCATCTGTCATTTTCACCATGTTCTCCACATCCTGAAGTAGATCTGGAATCTGTGAGCTGCTCTCCAAAACAAAACATCGACTTGCAATCATCTCAGCAGATGAAGAAGGAGCTGTATTCATTTGACTTGTCAACTTCTCTTTGATTCTGAGGACCATGATGTGTTCGCTGAGGTTTGAGCTGAAGATCTTCCGCATCTCCTCCATTTCTGCTTTGTCTTCAATGCTGAGTGGAGCATCAGGAATAATGAGGAGGAAAACATGAACTCCAGGATCACAGAGAGACACGCAGTGGAGAGCCTGGCGCATCACTTCCTCCTCGGAGAGCTGACTGAGAGCTGGGAGCTCCACCAGACTGATCTGATGATCATGAAGCTCCTTCTCTGTCTGCTGCAGGATCTGCTCTGATACGGAGGATTTTAATCTCCCATCGCTCCCACACACAACCAGATTCAGCTTCACACACTCTGCAACTGATAACAGAAGCAAAATCAGAGGAAAAATATTTGCATTTATCATTTGAAACGTTAGATGTGATTCTAAGGATGCGCTCACACTTGTCATGTTGGTTTCGGTTAAAACAAACTTGCTCTGTTAGTGTGGTTTGTTTGAGTAAGTGGTGCGCACCAAAAAAAGAACGCTAAAAACGATGGGTCTCGATATGCTTTTAAACAAACTCTGGTGTGGTTCGATTGAAGTGTGAATGCAACACGGACCAAATCCTTCTAAACTAACCAAAATCAGGAAATAATGACAAGATGCGATGAGAAACGCTGAGCAGCTATAAGGTAAAGTACCTTTTATGATATCTTTGTGAGTTTGCAAATGATATACATGCAACCATGCTTAGTCTAGCAGATGGAATTAAGTTTGAGTTTTTAAGTCGAAAACATCTTTTGTTTGGAGTGATCGGTAAGTTCTGTCGCGTCATTTAACATGATCAGTCAAGTTATAAACTTATCACTATGCTATAAGGTTCAGAGTCTGTAGGGTTGCTGTCAAAAAAGTGTACCAGGACCAAATGTATCATTTTCCTTTTTGGTCTGGAACAAATAAACCAAATGAACCGAACCACAAGTGCAAACACACCCTTAGCCCGCGTGTCCACCAAAGCGTTTTGGTCAGCTGAAAACGCTCAGCTTTTTTCCGTTAGGATGCTGCAGTTGCTATGATATGCAATATCCACTTAAGTAATGGCAGACAGCATTGTGAATAAAATGTTTCTCCAAACATTGCATCTCATAACAATATCATGGCAGTCTGGCAATTCGATCTAAATACACAAAAACTCAAGCAATACTAACTCCATTGCTGTTCAGCTGCAGTACAGTTGGTAGTCTCTACTCTACTCCGATTGGCTGACTAATTAATAAGTGACGTTTTATCTAAAGTTGAACATTCTTCATCTCCCAGCACAGAGGAAAAACGCTTAAAAAGGCACTCAGCATGCTCCTGTAGTTTTAAATAAATGGCGCTCCCATTTAGAACAACCAAAAAAATATGCTAGCTGCGGAGAAAACACTTTGGTGGACACAATGCCTTAGACTTCACTGTGAAATACTCTGAATGTTCACCTTCAGCACAAACCAGGTGCTGTCTATTATTCACTTTCAGAAATCTCTCAAACGCGTCTGAAGAAGATCCTCAGGAGAACTGCTTCTCTGAAGTCTGAAGTGTCTGTTTGCACATTTCTGAATGATTTTCTGTAGGATGTCACTGGCTTCTGTGGGCTCTTGTGTGGTGATCACTGTGGCGTGTCGATAAACGCTCTCAGAGAAAGAAAGCAGCACCTTCTCCACACGCTCCTGATCTTCTGCTGAACGCTGCTCGTGACTGAGGACCAGAACGATCACATGAGGCCCCGGATCAGACAGATTCACACACTCTCTCACCGTCCGTGTGATCTGATGAGCCGAGATGCTCGTCTGCAGCAGCTGAGGACTGTTGATGACGATCACGTGTCTGTCCTTCAGTCTTCCTCTGACTCTCTCTACAATGTCTGGAGGAGCTTCGCTGTCGAATGCTGCTCGCCCTAATATGAAGTTCCCCACCAGACTGTTTTCAGACACGCTCGAACCCAGAAGAACGATCCTCAGAGGAGTCGCTTCAATCACTGAAACACAACACACGTGCCATTTAACATCTAATGGCATTGTGATCTTTACATTCAATGTGAACAAACTGAAACACATCAGCAGAAGCTGCTTTCAATGGTTGAATAAGAGAATTTGTGTTTTGGAGGGTCTTAAATGGTTCGTCACTCCTAAATGTTCTTTAAAGTTGACCAATGTTCATCTTTATACAGACTTACTGTTGGGTGGGTCTCTTTTTTTGCTGCTGCTTCTCCTGCGGGCAGAACCACGACCAACAGCTGCAGAGACAAAACACTTACATAATCCATAATCTGACATGTTTCTTCTCACATCAGGACAATAACAATAATTAGAGGGTCAAGTTTTTTTCAGGAATGGAATATAGTGGAGTGCAAGTGTTAGAGCGACAGGTTGAAGAGATGTGTTTCTTAAAGACTTAATTTACTCAAATTAAATGGCGGAGAAGATATAAATATATGAGAGGATGTTCAAGGACACATATAAATGTGATGTCGCGTGTTAAAATTAAGCATGGAGTATAACTGCCAGAAGAACCCCGTCAAATACATTAATCTTCCTCCTGTTCTGTTTAATGTTTCTAGATGATGGTCTGTCTGAACCAAAGCCAGCTGCCTCACCTCGGCTTTTCTGCTGGACATGCTGATTTCTCATCCGTCTCTTTCCTTAGTCCTGATGTCTGTCTCTTCGTCATTCATTACACTGGGTGAGAGATTACACAGATTTATTTTAGTAACACACTAACAATCAGTTGTTAATCTTTATCATGCTATTGTAAAAATACATTTTATATGGGAATTAGTTTTCCCTAATGATAGGCTACATATTACATTTCTATGTTGACAAAACATTTCTATGTTTTTGGCTGTTGGAGTTAATGAACATCAGTTACATTGATCTGATCACGCTTTTTGTTTTGGCATCTGCAACTCATTGAATTTTTGAGTGCTCAAACTTTTTGCAAAGCACACACATTTGTCCTCTACAAAAGTACTGATTCAAACCTCTGTAAGAATATCACAGCCCTTATAAGTTAATGTTAAATACCCTTGTTGCAGTCTACCCCGCTGTTATAACGGTCAGTCAAAAGAAGCAAAAACAGCAGCCTCTACATAAAGTTTGCTTCAAAAGCAGGGTTTTTTTTAAACACTCAACAATACAAAATAATGTCGCACTTTCCTCCAATCCTCCAATGTGGAAATCCACTTTCCAATTTTCTCAAACAGATTGATAATGGTGTCAAACCATTGGTGTCAACCAAATCTTTTAAACCCAAAGACCTCTAAGAACTTTGACTTAGAGATGCCAGAAAAGCTCCATATAAACAACATAAAAGTATTCAGTTATATGCAAGGGAATGCTAAACTGTGTTACAACTTCCCCCACACCATAACGCTTTGAAATTAGCAGTTAAAACCTGCATCCTATTTTGCCTGAGAACCTAGTTTATTCTAATGAAATGTATATGATTTAATCTGCAACAGCTTGAGCTCTAAGCAAAATAAAGTTTTGGTCAATAAAATTGGATTCTTACACCAAAATATTTTTTTTCTTTATAATATCTATTTAGAGACTTAATACTCACTCATATGATACCGGGGCGAAGTGGGTAAATGATTAAATTATCACGTGACTCCTAGCTTATCCCTGATAGGTGGAAATTGTGGCGTTACAACTCTCCCCATGTTACAACTATACCCGTTCCCCACATTGGATTTAACCACAAAAAAAGCTTTAAAAATTGGGTTTTACATATATAGAAACTGAATACTGTCAAGACCATAACTGATCCTTACTATAAGCAGGATACGAAAGCTATGGCCACCTTGCTCTCGAAGATGTTTTTAGTTTCATTTGTCCAGTGGTTATTAACTATGAATAATCGTTGCTTTTAATGCTTTCGCGCTCTTTCGACTTAAGAATCTGTCAAAGACGTACCGTGAATGTCGTAAAGTCTCTTTCACGACAACTTCAACGAAGAAGAAGAGATTCTGTTTCTGGAGCGCTTTCCGTGAACGAAACGAAAGTGAAACCAGTCATTTCGGCTGCCTATGCGGTTATAAAATAATAATAATCATCTTGTGCTGTTTAGCATATTTATATAACATACTATGTTATATACACAAACAACGTCTTTAAAAGTAATACCTGTATGTCAGAGATGTGCCGCTCCCCTCATCAAAACAGGAAGAAACTGGTGTGGGAGGAGTTACCAAACACTTTCCAGGTGAAGCGGCTAAACGAAGGTAAATTTTTTTGCTAAAAGGGCGTGACCTTGTGATGTCACTGCACGAGGAAGTCATTACTAATCACTGGGCAAAATTCATGTATATTTTCATGTAAATGCGAAGCATAACAATAAAATATAAACAATGTTATATTTTTTAAAAGCAGCATTGCGTTATTTGTAGTACTGAACAAAAGTCTAGTTTTAATCAGTGCAGGCTGCTAATATTTGAAAAATTTGCTGGTGACCTTTTATTGGCTCTGTTTTTTAAACCTAATATTATTTACGCTTTATATACAGCTTAAAAATGATGTTGTCATGATATCAGTCCAAACCCCCGCCCCTCACCCCGTCTTGGACTCTTATTTAGAAATGTTTGTTCCCCATTGTTTCTGTGTTCCCTTGTTCCTTTGCCCACCTTAGTAATAAGTAAGTTTTCTTAGTAATGGATTAGCTCCTCCCCCTTGTTACCTCGTTATCCTGTCTATTTATAATCCATTCAGTTCCTCAGTATTTGGTTTGGTTCTCTCCAACAGTAGTGTTAGCTACTTTACCAAGCTACGACATCTGCTTAGGATCACTGCTGATTGGTTAGGCTCGGCGTCTCAGAGACCCTTTTAGCCCTTTTGACTTATGCATAGAAATTATGGACCCATCCCACATTTTTGAGTGTTGCAGAGAAACAAGATACAACTTCTCCCAAAAAGGTGGAGGCTTTTTAGCTTGCGGTTCCCTGGAGACACACTTCACCTTCTGAACGTGCGTTTGGCCAGTTTTCATTAACAGTTTCTTCAATTTGGATTATTGCAAGGATTTCATGAAATATTATACGGTTTAATAAAGCACCACAGTCACAAAATGTCATTTCTGAGCACCAAATACAAATTAAGCTAACCTGCTAGCATGCAAAACACAACATTAAAGACATCTGCATGTGCAAGGCTACGCATTTTCCTCATCTTCACGCCAGCGTCTATGACATGCTGACCTTTTTGTAGATGTGCCGGATGCACGTATGAGACATGTGAAGTAGTGTGTCTTGTTTGTTACTTTGACCGAGCCAGCTCCCTATACTGCTTGCTGGATTTCTCTTTCGTTTATACCAATAAAACTCCTAAAAGATCCTTTAGCCCTAGACAGGGTGTTTCTCAGACCCGTCTAACAGCATGTTCTCATTTTCTCTTTCCTGTTGTTTCTCTATGATCGGACGATCTAAGTCTAATGGATGTTCATTCTTGCTCATTTCTCAAATGGAACTCATTTTTAACCAGATATTATAAAAACAAAATGTAAAGGCGATTGAATGCGAATACAAGACCTGACTGAGATGAAACATTAGAGAGCTGGATCTAGTCGTTCATTTAGTTTTTTGTTCTCTTGCAGAAACCTTCCACTCTTGATCGTTTCTTTCACTCTGGAGTCATAAAATAGACAAGTTCACTCTCTCCATGGTTTTAGAAACTTCAGCACGCAGGTACCACATCTTTTATGATATTTATTACTATTCTTGTTTTATTATTAGATCATTACAGCAGAGTCTACTTTTTTACAATTGTTTTTAATGGCAATGCTTTCAGTTTCACCCTGTTCTCACGTTACACCGAGTAGCAGTGACAAAATGTGTCTCCTAGCATTGCACAGATTGCTCCTCAAAAGCAAGACATACTTATTTGGAAATGTAGTTGTTATTCAGATTGCATTAATATGTTGCTTTTGGATCTTTCACTCATTAAAACGTGTATTTAACAATTAGTTAAGCATAAAATCCAATCACATGCAGGATGAAATGCAGATATAGTAAGATTTACTTATATATCATGTTTTATACAGCTTGAAATAGTTGTAAATAACTAAAGTAAGCGTCAGCGGTCTTCGTTTTTATGAATTAGCCATTTCAATTACTTTTCGAATTTCAATTTCATTTCCAATTAGTATTAGTATTTCAGTTACAATTACTAAATCTGTGAACGCTGGATAAGACAATGTTCCACGCACTTTTTAAAATCCATAGTAAACGAAGAAGTGGTGTGTTTTTAGCTCTGAGGGACCTAACTATAATAAAGAGACATGTTCAAACAGATGAAATGTGCGCAGTGGCTTTGAGATCACATGCCATGCACCAGACCGGTTTTACATGTTGATTAAAAATAAACTTGCCTGGGGCGTAACGTAACCTCTCATCGGAGCATGAAACAAACACGTATAGACACACTATTACAGAATATTGTTTAAAGCTGAAGTGAATATGAACGCATGTAGATGGACGGGCTTCGGGTGAGCTGAAGGACATTCAGAGACGATGGCTGACAGAGAAGGCAGATGTGAGTTAAACTTTCATGATCGCTCTTCTTATATTCAGCCTAAGTGGTTATTAATGAGAATGTGTTTAATAACCAAACCGACCGGGGGTATCGTTCGTGGGGGAGATGATGCACGTGAGCTTCGGGGCTTTTAATTACCTATGTTTTTTAAACCTAATGACTAAATGTTTTATTTTCACTTTAGATATTTGAAAAAAAACGATGTTGCTTCTTTAATAGCACTATGCATCATTTTGTTTTGAGTGAAGGATGCAGCTCCTTCAACACAATCATCAAAAGTATGATGTTAAATATTAGGGTGAATGAAAATCCTGATTAATAGAAATGTTTAAAAGAATTGAAAATATCAAACGGACGAGCCAGTGCTGTCAAAATGAGTTTATTAGCACAGTTCAACAGTGTTAAAAATATTTATTTTGTGTCTGTATACTCAAAACTTGCTGAAAGGCAAAGGTAAAAATAACATGTATTATAATGGGTGTGAATAATGCTAAGATTGTTTTAAGTTCACTTAAATTTAGTCTAATAAATGTTCAAACTGATAGCTGTAATGTTGAATGGCTGTAGTCAGTGGATAAATATTAAACATTACCTCAGTTCGTTTATCAATGTGTTTACCATTTGTTCTTCTACAGATCTCCAGTTCTTTTAAATAATCAAACAATTATTAACTAATAAATAAGCTTTGTTGTAATGCTTTTCTCTGTGCAGCGGGTGATCGGAGGACCAGGGAAAGACGTGAAAGGAGCCAGAGCATGGGAGAACGTCCCATGAGTAAATATTTGAATCAAACAGAACAGTCTGTAGATTTAAACAGCTAATACTGCTTTTTCATAGCACGTGTGTGTGTGTGTGTGTGTGTGTGTGTGTGTGTGTGTGTGTGTGTGTGTGTGTGTTTTGTTTTCTTGCAGTGGACAGTAGTGCAGATTTGGATAGCCCTGACAGTAAGTAAAAGAAGTGTGATATTTTTATATTTTTAATGAGCTGTGAGTGACGCCTGCTAATACATAAATTTAGATATTAGAAGTATTTAGACATTTTTGATGAGCTCTAATGTCACATGGACTACTTTTAACAATGTCCTGGGTCGGGGAATATTCCCTTTAATTATAAGTTCTTAATACTTTATTTTATATTTAAAGCTGCTGTCCATAACGTTTTTATTATTTCGGATTATAAACGATCCAAAATTAATTTCTGGCCAAGTACGTAACCAGCCAGTGTTCCAAACCTTCAAAATCTCCTCACCTTAGCCCAATTCACAACAGTAGGCTTGTAAAGATGTTTTTTTAATTCGAGCGATACTGTAAAATACAAACACGCTGCCAAGCATGCTGGGACGTCTTTGTGTCCCGAGTACAGTCCCAGCTAATATTGGCTGTCACATGTAAGAATGCTGCAGATGATGGATCATTGATAGCCTTTTTCACCGCAGATACTTCAAAGTCAATATGGCAGTCATCAGTAAAAACTACTGGATATTCACCAGTGTTTATACTTCAAGCTATATAATTAGAGCCTGCCCTCTGAGAAATACAGGCATAATAACGTTATTTTTAGTGATCTCTGACTGGCGAAGTCGAGCAAGATTAGCGGCGACGTGAATAGCAAACTTACTGAATTAATTTTTTTTTGTAATAAAAGCACATGAATTAGAAAAGTGGGTGACACCTTAGTTTAGGGTACAATTCTCACTATTTACGAACTATAAAATATGACTTTTACCAAAATAAACGTCTCATTTTCTGCTTTTTAATAGTTAGTAGTTACTAAGTAGTTACTTTAATATAGGTATATATTATATATTATATATAACATGTATATATATAGGTAATAATAAGATAGTTGCTAAGTTTAGGTCTTAAGGATCTAAAATGTGATCATGCATAATAAGACATTATTAAACAGCCAATATGCTAATAATATGCATGCTAATAACTACATAGTTTATAGTGAGAATGGCCCCTAAAGTAAAATATATTGAAAAATATGTTCACCTACAAACTATAAAAACTGTATATAACTATGTAAACTATGTTGTTAGCTACTTTGCTGTACATGCCCAAAAACGTAATCATAACCTAAAAATGAATCAGAAAATAATGAAGTACAGTCAATTAACAGAAACCAATCTGACTTTGCAAAAGCAATCAGATTATTTATTTTAATGCATGTTATTGTGGATTTTAAAACTGGGTTTCTGGTTTTTGTTTACAGAATTTTGCATTATTTTAAACATTAAATTAAACAGACAGCTATGTGATATAGCATGAAGTTTTACAAGATAATTTTTAAGCTGTTTAAAGACTTTTTGAATTACACATTTTCTTTGTGCTACCTTTAAGAAAATGAACCCAAAAGCAATGAACAAACAATGGAGAATATTAAAACGTCAGTAACTGAAGAAAAGCACAGGGTGAGTAATTAAACCTAACTACTGCCCTTTTTCATAAATGTTTAATGTATCTTTCATCGTAAATGTGTTACTGGGATCAAAATACTTACAGTACTTACTGACTATAAAGACAGCATAAAACATGAACAAAACAGTGATAAATGCATATACATTACGCAATAAATTGAGTCATTTAGATCACCAAAAAGAAGAAGGTGTTGTAATCTCTGAGAAGGCTAAGAAAAGTGTCTAATTCTTTTCCTAAGATGCCATAGTCAAGAAAATGTTAAGGGTGGGGGTGGGTGGTTGGTGAAGGGATGGCACTCCTGTTCAAAGGCCACAGAGGATGGTCGAACAATCTGGAGCAGGACAATATACAACATCCAGGGAGGTGCAGATGGAGGAGGAGCCAGGACGGAGCTGCTGAAGGAAGAATCCAGGAGAAGCTTACAGAGGGAGGAGCCAGGAGCTCGAGGAACCAGGAGAAGGAGGAACCAGACAAGACCCAGGCCACTGCCCAGAAGGTTGCCCACAGTGAAGCTGATGGAGAAAAGAGCCATGGTGGAGGAAGTGCTGACAACTCCAGGGGAAACTGACAGAGGTGGAGATTGTGGTGAGGGAGCATAGGGTGTAGATAGACAATTAAATATCCAGGAAATGCAGATGATGGCCAAGGTGGTGCAAAGGCTCAGACAACCAAGGTCCAGGTGGGGAGCAGGAGCGACAGAAGACCAAGGTGAAGATGGAGGGAGGGAGGAGCCTGACAAGGCCAGAGGAGAGATGAGGTGAAGTGGGAGGAGAGTAGTCTGACTATCTGAGCTCATTCTTAGAATGCAGCATCAGTGTGACTCCCAGCACAGAGAGTGCAGCGGAGCGGGAATGATGTCCGTAGTTGTGACAGGGCAGAGAGATAATCCAGGGCAAACAGACAGTTTAGGCACAACCTTCATGGTCGTAAGAGGACTGATAGATATTCCAGGGCAGAATATATCCATGCCCATGTTTTAAGATTCAGTCAGATTTCCAGTCTGGTGATATTCAGCGGTACAGCACAGCTGGAATTTCACCAATATGGATCCCCATTTGGCAGGGGATTTGCCACATCACTAGACAAAACAACAGTAGTAGTCTGAAAATGTTAGATCTAGGCATTCAGCATAACGTCTCATTCTCTCAAGCAATATATAACCATGGTTCCATGAGGGAATGAGACACTGCATACTAAAAAAGCTATGGGAACTGCTATCTAAAACTGCTATGTAACCTGTCCAATGGAAGGGCACAACTTCATAGGCAGGTGACGTCAGAGGCCAGGAAGCATGAAAGCATGGCAAAGCCGGCGTCAGCCTCATGTCATGAAGAATTGCGCTGGCAAGGATTCCAGAAGTATGGCAACAGGATGCAGTGTCTCGTTCCCTCAAGGAATTATGGTTTTATTCATATACAGGATACATTCCTTTTCGGGAACTCAAACTGCGTCTGATAATGCTATGGGACGAGCTGCCCACACTGCAAATTCCAAGTCCCTGTTTTGTGTCTCAACATACACCACTGGGACTAGAACTGATGACTCTGGGCTCATACCAACATCTAGGCCATAAAACCGGACAAAGGTAAAGAGGGTGGACCACGGACACCTGCAGAGCAGGCCTTTGAGGTCGCCATTCTCCTTGTGGAGTGAGCCCTGATTCTTCACAGTATAGGGAGACCAAAGGACTCATAACGAGTCATGATTGTCTTGACAATCTAGCAACTGAAGGTCAGTTGGTCCAAATTTCTACACAAGGTGGCTCAGTGCTCACACTGGACACACATAATCAAGCTTTTTTTGGTCCAAATCTTGAAAGGGAAGAAGATGAACAACCTAAAGCAATATAGGCCGTGGTACAGTAGTGGGATTCAGTAGGAGTGTGACATGCTCGAGGATACAGAAAAGCTTTCTCCAGTTGGGGTGCAAAGTCTAAAAATAAAAGTGCCACTGAAGGGGCCTGAAGGTCACCCCTCAGGGGCCACGCCCACAGTTTCTATTACTTCAGGCAGGGATGCAGAATGGCGCCCCTGCTTGGATCCCTCCTGACTGTAATCTCCCACAGAGAGCAGCCTAGAAGGGAAATCAGGTACAAGAACCATACTCGTCCTGGCCAGAACGGGGCTACTAAAGTAGGCAAACACCGTCTCTGCGCACTCTTGTCAGAGCTCCCAGGAGCAGATCGATCACAGCTGAGCTGGAGGAGCTAGAGAGAACCAGAGAAACTCTGTCTGATGAATTGTTCTCCATATCTTCTGAATATCTTCTCCATTCCCTGGGCCTCAGGCCCTGTTTCAACAGTACGCCTACTCCCATATTCAGGTGCCCAGGAATGTAAAGTGCTCTCAGAGAGAGAGGAACTTGTCCTGGAACCACAGGAGGATCTGGTGTGCCAGCTTGTACAAAGGGTGCAAACGCAGAGCCCCCTATTGGTAGATTTAAGAGACCACTGATGTGTTGTAGGTGTGCACCTATACATGATGATCTCTCAGGTCTGGGAGAAAGTGTTTCAGTGCATGAAACATGGCCAGCATCTCAAGGCAGAGGATGTGCCACATGAGATGACGACTGGTCCACAGACTGCGGGGGCTGAGTGGCTGAGTGACTGCTCCCCAAACGTCTGTTCGCGTCTGTCACTAATGATAATTGTCGAAACTGAGCTCCCAGCACTGGGCCCTGATTCAGAAACCAAGGGTTTCGTCACATGTTTAAGGCTTGCACACATTGTCAGGAGACTTTGATCATGCAAAGAGGATTTCTCCTCTGGGAAAACTCCTTGGTTTGAGCCACCACTGTAGGGGTCTCATGTACAGCAGGCCAAAAGGTATGACATTGGATGCAGCTGCCATCAGACCCAGCAGCCTCTGAAACTGCTTGACAGTGAGTGACTGACCTTCCCTCACACTTCTGACAAAGTTGAGAATTTACCTGATCCAAGCAGGGGACATTTGGGCCTGCATTGTGGTCAAATTCCAAACCACGCCTAGATAAGTGGTCCTCTGCTCCGAGAAAGCACAGTCTCAATCCCAAAGCCCAAACTGTATTTGTATTTACAGTCTGCAGGACCCATTCAGACACATTTGGCAGCAGTCTCCACGCTGCTAAATTACCTACTTAGGAAACCAGCCTCTCGCTATCCTTACATGCCTCACAAAATGAGGAGTTGGTACTTGCTGAGGATCCTCCATGCAGCGGCCCTCTAAGCTGGAAAGTGGTGAGGAAACCTGAAATGACACAACTTGCATACCTGTCTGGCATGCCTGTGATACAACAGCAGTGTGCAGACACATGCCAGCATGACCTGCTGCTGAGTACTCATAGCCCAATGTATTAATATTGCACATAACGGCTTGGAAAGCATTTTGATGCCACACTGATTGCAAAAGAGCTTTATGAGTGTCTGTTCAACCCATGGAATAATTCTCATGATCTTGAAGTTTGGTTAAAAGAACATATTCTACTGTGTAAGTAACTGAGGTAAACTATGAGAGAATAATAAACTGACATTAAGTTTTGCTACAATATAACTTTTTATGTAAGAATTGTCTGTCTAGATGCATTGTATTGTTCAAAATATATTTATTTATCCAACAGGAAAAAAACAAGGACGTAGGAACAGGAGTTACACCAGATCGGTGGCTACCAGAAGAGAATAAAAAAATTGATTCTCTATGTCAAAGACTTCATTATGAACAATGGCGCCATCACAAACTGAGAGCTACTGATGTTCTTCAGATCAACAAACATTCATTACAGTCTCTCGAGTCTTGTGCTGAAGAAGAACTAATTCAGACATTCATACAAAAACTAATGACAATGAACTACAGAGCAAGATACATTCATGTTAATAAGGCCAAAGAACAGGTTACAGTGCAACAACGAGATAGTAACTCTGAAGATGAGTGTACTATATTTGATCATTTTTTGATATATCTTTATCTAACAAAGGAACAAGTCAATCTGATCTCATTCACCCCATGGATATTCAGATGGTCGTGTTTCATTGTGCTGATAGTTTCCTGAAGCAGCTGATGTTGACTAAACTTTCTCAGTGTCAGTACGCTCTGCCTCTGCTTGTTCCTGATCCCGACACACAGCAGGCTGAGTTTCCTCTCTGGACCTTCAGAAAAATCAACAAGAGCTGGAAGATGAGAAACACCAATAATGAGAACATCAGTCAAACCCAGCCGATCTACAAGACACAAACTCCAATGGTTTTTTTCTTCAGGTTTGGCTCTGTGTCTTCATCCAAGTCTCAGCTGATGAACTGTCTGATCAATGAGAAGCACAACACGTTCTTCCACAGGAACTGTACAGGGAGTAGCAAAACCAGAGTCCTGATGGATGGAGTGGTGGAGATCGCCTGGTTCTGCCCCTCTGGGAAAAACACAGATAAATTCAATGACTGTGTAGCGTTCTGTAATCTACACGGTGATGCAGGAGACCATGAGAAACAGCTGCAGATCCTCACTAAAATGAGCTCCGTCAATGTTGTTCTTCTACCACGATTTCAGAGGAATGACAGAAGTGCAAAAATAATCCAAAACCTGTTTGAAGACAGAAAGCCACTCATTTGTATTTTTACTGAAGATGATTCTACTGTAACTGAGATGAAGAAAGGGAAATTCAAAATTGGTTTGAAAGACAGAAATCAGTCAGATGTATCTGAAGACCTCAGAAGAGTTATAAATGATTGTCTCTCAAAATCATCTTCCACTTTCAGACTTGAAGATGTGTCCAAACAGTCAGACATTAGAGTAGATGAAAAAAATGATGATGACTGCAGGAGAGGAAGAGAGGCAGCACAGCAGATGATTAGTTTACTGGAGGAGAAAGATCTGACCAAAATCAAAGAATTATTTCTGCCTCATCAGGGACAACTGTGGCATCAGTGGTGTCAGAAGAACAAAGAACTACATCGACCTCGAGGAGATGAGATTGAAATGGACATTAGTAGAAAACACACAGACTTGAAGAAAATCCGTGAACAGCAGCACATAACTGACATCAGTGAGTTCATGAAGCTCTTTATTAATGAAATTTGTTCAAATGCTGTAACTAAAAATACATATTTTCTAAAATGGCTTGAAATATTCCTGGATGAATATATGACTGCTGGATTTTCTACTATACAAGACAAATATGATGAAAAGTGGTCAACAGTTGTAAGACTAAAAGAGAATTATGATAAATTGGAACAACTGACAGCTGAACAAACTGAACTAGACAGAATATCTGAGGAACTGCAAGCTTCATCCTTTGGTTTGGAGCACATCATGAGGGAGATCGGTCAGATCTATGAATCATGTTCATCTGTGAAGGAGAACAAGAAAGACCTGCAGGTTCTTCTCTTCTCTCTCCGGGTCTTGCAGCAGAGATGATGATCTCTGGATCTCCACTGGAGCTGATGGATGGAGATGCTGCTCATGTTCCTGTGATCTGGATCTCTGCTGTTCTAGATCAACTCGTCCAGAAACTGGGAGACCAGAGAGTCTTTGTGCTGTCAGTTTTAGGGATCCAGAGCTCTGGGAAATCCACCATGCTGAATGCCATGTTTGGACTCCAGTTTGCTGTCAGTGCTGGCAGATGCACCAGAGGAGCTTTCATGCAGCTGGTCAGAGTCTCAGATGAAATGAAAACACAGATGAACTTTGACTATATTCTGGTTGTTGATACTGAAGGCCTTCATGCTCTAGAACTGGCTGGAAGATCAACAAAGGATCATGACAATGAACTAGCCACATTTGTTGTTGGTCTTGCAAATTTGACTCTGATCAACATTTTTGGAGAAAACCCATCTGAGATGCAGGAGATTCTTGAGATTATTGTTCAAGCCTTCATGAGGATGAAGAAGGTCAAACTGAATCCAAGCTGTGTGTTTGTGCATCAGAACGTCTCAGACATCACAGCTGAAGAGAAAAATAAGGAGGCAAGAAGACGACTGCAGGAGAAACTGGATGAAATGACAAAACTAGCTGCTGAAGAGGAAGTCTATGATGCAGAATATTTCAGTGATATAATTAGATTTGATGTTCAGAAAGATGTGACATATTTTGCTCATCTCTGGGAAGGAAACCCACCAATGGCACCACCAAACCCAATCTACTGTGAGAATATTCAAGAACTTAAGAAAATTATTATGTCTCATGCAGAAAAATCTGATAAAATGATGCTGGCACACTTAAAAGTTTGCATTAAAGATCTCTGGGATGCTTTGTTAAAGGAACAATTTGTCTTTAGCTTCAGAAATTCTCTGGAGATTTCAGTCTACAGGAAACTGGAGACCAAATACAGCAAGTGGTCCTGGACTCTTCGTAGTGCCATGATGGAAACTGAGAACAAACTGCACAACAAAATAGAAAATGAAGCAATTCATGAGATTGAAGAAACTGCTCTTCACAGAGAAATGAAGGAAACGAGTGAAGAAGTGGAAAAATCAATGACAGAATTCTTTGAGAAAGACACAGATGCAAATATATTGATTCACTGGAAATCATCATTTGAAATCAAAATCAGAGATGTTCAGGAAAGCATTGTGAAAGAAACAAAGCGAAAATTAAGTGAGATTCTTCAACAGAGAGACCTAAAGAAAAAGATAGATGCTCAGAGGACACATCATGAAAACACTCTCTATGAAAAGAGCAAAGAACTTGCTCTAAAACTTAAGCAGAAAGCAAAAAATGAAGAAACACTGAAAAAAGAATTTGATTTGTTTTGGCAACAGAGCGTAAAGAAGATCATTAGAGAAACTCCTGCAATCAAAAACATTGACATAATAGCAGATGTAAAAAGGCTTCTCAGTGAAATACATCAGGGTTATGTCCCTGTAGAACAGAGAAAAGAAGGCAGTGAATACAATATTTTAAATGTGATAAGTTATTGTGAATATGTTATTTTAAAGAGATCGACAAAAAAAGAGATTAGAGACACTGCAAAGAGCCCTTGCCGAACAGTAAAAGCATCATTTGGACATGCTCAAAGTTTGTCTATAGAGGATGAAGCCCAGATCAAATCATTAGTCACAGATGTTGCTCATCAGACAGACACAATGATTCAGTCATTTAACATTTCCAAGATGGGGTACAACATCAGCTGTATTCAAAAACTTACAGATTACATAAAGACGAGAGTAACGGAACATCAGGAAGGACAAGTGAAATATGTATTCAAGAAACAGTTCTTTCTAGATTTAGATCTTTACACCTGTCAGAGAGCAAAGGAGAATATCACTGATCAACAAAGACTGTTCAGGGAAGCCAATGATCCTGTTCTCTATTTGGAAAGGAAAAGGGAAGAGTACTACAATATTTTCCAAAAATACTGTCAAGGAGCTGCATCAGCTGCCATTTTTGGAGAGATCATCTGTCAGAAACTGAAAGAGCCCATTGAGCAGAGCGTCTACAAGAAGACTGCCAGAGATCTGACAGGTGAAATAAGATCAAACTGTGAATCACTGAATGGAAACAGATCAAATCTGGAGAAACACATCTTAAAGACACTGGCAGAAGAGGAGAACTTTGACAAATACATGAACTACATTAATACACCCAGAGATTACTTCAAAAGTTTCATCAGAGATGAAGCCAATCGCTACATCAATGATAAGTTCAGTGTCAGTGTTTTACCCAAGATGAAGGAGAACATTAAACTCCTGCAGCAGAAGATTTTGGAGGCAGCTCATGAAGCTACTGATCATGTTCAAAAGAGCAGAGAAAATGTTGGTTTGTGGTTGAAGAGTTTCACACAGCAGCTCTCAGACGAGCTGATCTTCTCTGAAAAAGACTTCAGTGGAGTCAAACATGATGATGTTGATGATTTCAACCTCCTAGAAGATGTGATAAGACAAGAACTTCCTGCTATAATGTCAGACATCAACAGTAGATTCAACACAAATACCTTTCCAGTAAATTTGGATTACAAGTTCAGGCCAGATAAGCTTCTGATTGATCACTTCTGCAAATGCTGTTGGGTTCAGTGTCCGTTCTGTAAAGCCATCTGCACCAACACTATAGAAAACCATGATGGAGATCACAGTGTTTCCTTTCATCGTGTTATAGGACTAAACGGAATACATTACTGTAATACAGAGCACCTGTCTGCCCATATCTGCACATCAGCAATAGCAAACAGTGCTCTATATTTTTATCCCAATGAATTACAAAAAGTCCTCTGGAGAGATTACAGAACAGCAGGAGAAGATTATGCAAAGTGGAGCATCACCTCTGATCTATCTGAACTGCCCTACTGGAAATGGTTTGTGTGTCACTTCCAGGAGGATCTGAAAAAATACTACAGTAAAAATTTGATGGACAGGGTAAGATCCCCGATGAATGGAAGAAATACACTAAACACATTTCTCTAGAGACTTTGGATAAATACATTTAGTTTCTCATTTGTAAGTCATTTTGTTTATCACATTAAATTCTCAGTTCTCTGAATACTGTACATTTGAGAACAGTGCAAAGATTTTCAAAGCCTTTGAAAACTAATTTTTAAAAAGGACATGCAAATGTTCTCAATTCCAGTACTCCCCCCTGCTCTTGTATTTTGCATGTATCTTTTTGTCAACACACCTGATCCAGATCATCAGCTTCTTAGAAGTGAGCACTGTGCATGAACAGTTTTTTGATTGATATGCTCTCTACACCATGTTTATTGCTCCCTATTTAGTGAGCAGGGGAAGTCTGCTAAAGTTTACTGAACATTCATTCACGGATTTGCGCTGTGCAACGTCTTCACACATAGACAAGGGTGACATACCTCTGTAATTTGATATCATTTAAATTCACGTCCTGCACTCTTCAGTACATTTTGATTGGAACATATGTGTTATCAATTGAAATCATTGTGCAATATCCCGATGTCCACTTTGCAGAGCACCTGCATTTGAATAGAGCAAATGTCTGATACGATAAGAGAAATAAACAAAATATGCAGAGGACTGGAATAGAGAATCGTTGATCTAAAGCACCATGAATGAAGACTATGAAAATTCTTTAGTTTTATCAGATTCCTTCTTCAGTAAGTTCTGTGCATTGCAGCCAAATTAAGCACATAGACGTTTGAAATTTATAAACCAAGTTTCACAGACAGCGCTTAGCCTAAACCAGGATTAGGCCACAGTTCAATCAGGAAATTTAAGCAATTTTTCAGGTTCTCTGAGTTGAAACAGCTCAAAATTTACATTGTAGTCTAGGACTAGGCTTAAGTCTTGTCTGTGAAACCAAGGGTTACAAACCCCAAAGGGGTGTATTTGGCACAGAAATACACTGTGATGTGTCCAACAAGTTTCACTGTAACCCTTCAAAACATTCAAACAAGCTATGTGTTCAGAATTACATGAAAATTAAACACAGTCCAAGTCCAAAATTAAGCAGAGGTAGGTCATAATGACGTGCCTACATTTGTTCAAAGGCAACTCCTCACTGTCCCATATGCTGAGTTCAAATACAGAAGCTAGAATTGTGTTTTTTTTCTTTTCATCTTTGAAGATGTTTTGTATATATATATATATATAAATAAATATATATTACCTTTTCGTTGCCATTATTTCTCATACATTGATATTCTTGTTTTTCCCTGTTTGTGTACAATAAACTCACATATTTTTCTCATTTTGACTCACGTTTTGTCTCTCCATCCACACACTAATTACTATTATCTATTAAATGTTACTTCATCCAGCTCTAGAAAACATCTAAATTCACAAGCTGGAGGTTGCGTAGGAAGAAAGGGTGAGGACAATGATAATTGTTTTTAGATTATTAAGAGGACAAAGAAGAGTTTACCTTCCACTTCCTCATCAAAGAAATGATGAAGCAAAGCAACAATCAAGTTTCTGAGCAATTGACATCAAAAGATAAAATAGTTTAGACATCTGCTTCCACCAAGCCTGGGAAGGTGACCGTCATCCAAGGTTATTATATGACTGATATGATACTCTGATTTTGAACTGTATTTACAACCAACAGAAAAGTATATTCAGGAGAGTTCCGGCGGGAAGATGTTTGTTTGAAAAAGGTGAATCTGGGCCTGAGACAGGTTCTGAAAAAAGGAAATCCAAAATGACAATGGGAGAGAAACATGGGGGATTTCTTTATTGTCTTGTCTGTAAGATTCCTTTGTATAAATCTGTCACGCCCCAGGACTTATATGATGTTGTTTCAATGCCGCATGTGCTCTGTGTGCCCTAGTTTCTGTCTTGAGTTAAACAGTTAATCATGTCTTGTGTTTAACTGTCCGATCTAACTTGTCACTATGTGATGTTATGTGTGTGTGCAAATATTCAGTCTGGATTTGCCTATGTTTAGATTGCTTAAATTACTTTTAGTTAACCTCCTTATCCTTGAGTGTCTCTGCAGCACTGTATTGTGATAGAAGACCGGACCATCACAGTTTGTGAGTGGTGTGTTTTTCCTGCTCTTTTGTTTCCACATTTTGACCATTTTTTAAAAATGTTACTTATCCCGGATGTCTTACCCCAAAGTCCTCATCCTCCTGCTGGAGCAGGGGGATTGTTCTCTCGAGGACCACACAGAGGATTTTGTGTACCTCTCTTGCTGCATGTAATACCCGGACAGCCGCTTTCCCTTAATGGACTAAACATCTCCACATGAGTGCAGTTGTCCGGGGATGGTCCTTGAGAGAGCAATGCCGCTTCCATCGAGTCGGTGCTGGTGCCATTCATCAATGACTATTCAGTTCATTGACCACGACACTCACTCCAACCAGCCCACCATCTCCCGCTGCATGGAGACACAGCCCAAGGATACACGGTGATGGAGAGCCGCAGTTCCCTGCGACTGAGGAGCCATTACCTTATGGAGCAACAGAGCAGAAAGTCGCCTCGGAACCCAAGCCTATGACGTCACAACAGGTGCTTGAGGTGGCAACAGAGCATGCCACGGTGGAGAGAGCCTGGCACATGGAGAGTGAGGAGTGGAGCTCCACCCACTGCACCAAGGCTGAGAGTGAGATTTTTATACATCTGGGGCTTCTAGATCTAGAGGAGCTAAATCAAATCACTGGCATATTGATTTGGAGTGCGACCTGGCCCTTCTGTCCAGCAGCCCGGAGTCCCCGCTGGTCCTGTCCAGCCCAGATAAGGTTCCAGATTCTCCAGTGACCGCACATAGGCCCTCCGGATCCTCAGTGTCTCCCTGGCTCTTCAGCTCTCTGTTTCTGCTTCGGGCTCTTCCGCCGCTGCCATCAGTCGGTCATCTGGAGTTGGGCCATTCCTCTCCATGGCTTCTCTCTCTATTGGACTCAGTTTGTTTTCTGACCCATTGGGGTTCATCCTCCACCTAAACCTCCTCCCAACTGCCCCTCCCCATGTTTCTGTTTTTAGGTGCAAGGACGCTCCTTTCCAGGAGGGGGCGATATGTCACAGCTCTACCCTGGAGCACTACTGACTACTGAATAAGCTAAGCACTTTCAGGTTTTAAATATTAGCTGGCTCATTTGATTACAGAAGGAATATATATATTGGATATATATATATATATTGTTTACTTTGAGTGCCTAAACAACACATTTTAATTACAATAAATGTAGGAATGCATGATAAATAACAGCTGATGTTTCATATGCATAAATTCCATCACATGAGTGATTTCACGTAGAGCAGTATGTGCTACAGCATTTGCTTAACATACCTTACATAACATGCATGAAATAGCCAGATGCTTTGTAGTTGTATGAGACCAGCTCTTTACGTCGGAGAAATAGCTCTTGCGTATGATGTCTGCTTTGCAGGAATTTCACATGCATCACATTTGCACATTTGAGGGCGATAGTAGTGAAGTACATTTTTGAGTATCTGTACTTTACTTGAGTTAATTTTGTTCTGAAACTTATGACTTCAACTTCACTACATTTAAAACACTAATATCGTACATTTTACTCCACTAAATTTCTGCCAAGGTAGAATGGACAGTGTGTGATTTTTTTTCTTCTCTAATTGTGGTGTTTTTACAGGTAATAGACAGTAATAGCTCTTGAAGGGTCACGTGAACAGTCATTTTCAGACCATTCTTTTTGAATCCTCCTGTCAAAGATGACAACTGATGACAAAATGGAAAAAGACGTCTCAGTTTTTGCACAGTTTTGCACAGTTTTTGCATTCATGGCCATCCTTAGAACGTATTGTGTGTATTCAGTTGGCTGCTTCAGAGTCATAAGGTATTGCAAGTATAGCATACAACAATGCAACAATAATTAAAATTAAAATTAAAATTAAATTAATTTCAATTAAATACTAAGGGGTGACTTTCCAAACACACTAGAAAGGACTAGTTCAAGATGTTTAATATAACAGCAATGCAAATCACGTTTATTCAGTGTAAGTTTGTCCTGCGTCGATGTATATGTGTGGTTGCTGTCAGCCTGAGTTTTCCCTTCTGTGGATTAATAAAGACAATTAAATCGTCATGTGCTCCTTCCCTTATGACACCGTGACAGTACCAGTGTGGGTGTTGCAAGAAATCAGAGGCAGAAGAATCCATGTGCAGTGTTTTATTGAAACAGACAAAGTCAAACAGGCAATGGTCAGAGATCGATGACAGGGGTATCAGAGGCAAACCAGAAGCATAAACAATACCGGCTAATGTTAGGGGCAGGCAGCAAACAATCAGAGTTCCAGATGCCCGAATCACAAGGGGAGGCGACAGAGAATCAAACTGAGAGAAACAGTCCTGAATCATACACAACAGTGTAAGCTTCCCCCTTTTTCCTGCAGAACGGAATCCAGAGGCCCTGGTCGAAGGTCAATGCGTGTTCGGTCTTTTCTTTACGTCTCATTAAAAATCACTGATATTTATTAATCTTTTGCATTTCCAATTGTAGTACTGACCTTATACATAATTTTATCTGACTCAATCTTTCGTGATTTTAGTTATATTTATTTAAATGTAACTCCTGATCCTCTAGTTGTGATTAAATTTGGATCATTAATTAACTACAATATTTCCTAGTTTAGACTTATCGTTCGTTAGGAGTCTGGGTCGCTCAGAGACCTTGTTTGGCCAGAACAGACTCACAACACATCTGGGGCTAGTCCAGGTCTTAGTCAGAGGCTAAGACTCAAATATCCTCGATAGACTCAAAAGAGTCATTTTTATGTGTTCCTAAGTAATAGCATGCTAAGCCAGTTTGGTGGCCAGAAGTCAAGATCTCAAAAACGTGTCCCTGGCTCCATCCACTGATCGTTGATCTGACTCACCCTCAAACCTCAGAAGTCACTAACCTACTAGAAAAGTTATTTCAGACAACATTATAAGTTAACCAAGATTAAGGTTTATTTTGCCAGGCAAGAATAGGTTCTAAATTGGTCAAATTAGACATTTGCACAACTGATTAACAGGGAACTGAAAATAACACAAAACAAAATAAAACAAACTTAAAAGGTCATTATACCTGGTCTTTAGAAAAGTACATAGTGTGGCGTGTGGGGACACACCACGACACTACTGGGCCGATCTGGCTACAAAATCATCTTGTTGTGTTTTGTCACTTTCCTTATATACTCAGACCAGACAAAGAGATCCCAAATGTAGTTGTATAAACCTTTTTGGTGTTTAGGTTCCCGTGCTCCAGTGTCACACCTGGCTGGAACACGTTCAGAGACCAAAAGGAGGACACACCTCCTTCTCAACAGAACACAGTTTTACCAAGTTCTCAATCTTCTCCATAATATAAGTGATTACTGTGAAATTGAGACCAATTTACCAATCGCACTGAGACCATTCAAATGAGACCAAACATGAGAGTGAAGAACAATACGTTCATAAGACACATGACATATAATGTCTTATTCCTTAAGAACTTTAAACCAAGTCTTCTGGCCAGAAGGAGCTGCTCTCGGAGCTGTTAAAGGAGTAATCATTGGTTGGAAAGGTGCTGAAAAAGCTGATTGAGTATAATACAATGGAAAAAGCCTTCAAAAGTTAACAATGAGAATACAAAATTTATGCTTGAGAGGGTACAAGAATTGGCTAAAATCCAAGCCACAGCTGTCAGCAGCAGCAAGAGCAACAGCATTTGACGCAGCGGTAGCAGGATTTGAGGCAGCGGCAACAGCATTTGAGGCAGCTGCAGCAGGTGCAGCAGCAGACTTTGAGGCAACGGCAGCAGGAGCAGCAGCAACTTTTGAGGCAGCTGCAGAATGAAGAACAGCTGCAGCAGTCGGTGCAACAGGAAGAGCATCTGCAGCAGTTGGGGCAGCGACAGCAGTTAGGGCAGCAAGAGGAGCATGTGCTGCAGCAGGAGCAACAGGGGGAGCAGCTACAGCAGTTGGTGCAGGAGGAGCATTTGTAGCAGTTGAGGCCGCTACAGCTGTTAGGGCAGCAAGGGGAGCATGTGCAGCAGTTGGGGCAGCTACAGCAGTTAGGACAGCAAGAGGAGCATTTGCAGCAGTTGGAGCAGCTACAGCAGTTAGGACAGCAAGAGGAGCATTTGCAGCAGTTGGAGCAGCTACAGCAGTTAGGACAGCAAGAGGAGCATTTGCAGCAGTTGAGGCAGCAGGAGCAACAGCTGGAGATGCTGCAACAGCAGCAGGTCCTGCGATTCTTCGAGGCCTTCTTGGAGTTGTTACTCTTGTGTGAACCATCAGAGGAGGAGTCACTGGATGGAAAGATTCAGAAGAAGCTGATTCAGTGGACAATGCAATAAGAAAGGTGCAGAATTTAACAATGAGGATCCAAAAAAATGAACTTAACACTGCTTGTTGTCTTATAGGGGCCACTCTAGTGTTAAAAACTGTTTATATTTTTAGATAATTAAGTCATTCATCAAATGATGATTAGTAATGAAACCTGCTGTGAACAAATAGCATTACTGAAGAAAATATAAACAAGAGAAACACAAGAACTACAACTCACTTCCAGGTGATAAAATCAGCTGAAGATAAAAGAAGACATTAAATCACTTGAGATCTAAGCAGGTGAGTCCAAAACAAGCAGCATTGCTAGTTTCACTTATCACTAACCAAGGGTGTGTTTCCCAGAAGCATGCTAACTATGGTTGTCTTGGTAATGCTGGTAATGAGGGAAATTGTGTAACTCAACAGCTAAACAAATGCTGATATTGAAAACCAAGGGTCAATATCCGAACTAGCACTGATCACAATAATGGTGAATTTCCATTTGTGACTTCTTTCAGTGACTTTCAGTACTTATTAAATTCAGATATCTTCAATAATTGTCAATTATCACTCATTAACTTAACGCTGTTTCAGTGTCAATTTTAACACTCTTGAGTGCAGAGCCAAACTCAAGGAGAGTTCATTTAAAGTTCATTTAAAACAAAGCTTACAGTGTAAAACTGTGTAAAATATCTGTCGAAATAACTGTCAAATATAAAGAAAAATTACTGGCGTATTTGGTAAACATTTAATAAAACAGGCTTCTGCAGTCGTGAATAATGTAGTAGCACAAGTAAAGTCATGTTGAGGTGTGGTCTTTAAGATCATTTTTACAGACAGAGTAACTTACAGGATTTCCCTGAGTGGCACCACCTGTTTATCCACCACCTGTTCTTCTTTCACAGGGTCTTTAACAGCACTATGAAAAGATTTAAGACAGATTAAATATATGAGACATTCAGAAGTTAGAAAACAACATAAAAATGAAAGTTGAAGACACACCAATTGTCTTGAGGTTGCTCATGGATGTCTGGAAGTACCTGTTGCTGAAGTTCAGACCCGTCCATCTTATAATGAAGCATGGGAAAGAGGAGAGAAGAAGGGGTTGGTGTATGTAATTGGTGATGTTATTCAGTCACACTGATGCAGGGCCATTGGCTATTTGGGCTATTTACTCTTGATTTTCTCTGAGACATTACATGTCCCAGATTTAAGTCCAGGTGTCCTGCAAAGAGAGTATCCAGGGCTTGAAAAATGTGTGGAAGTTTCACCATAACCACTCCATCTCTTAAAAATGGCGGCGTTAACCATATCGGGTTGCTGATTGGAGCACTTGCGCATTTTCCAGATGAGAGTGAAAAGAACTTGGCGCCCAGTCATTTATGATTGGAAAAATAAATCGCTTAAAATAGATCACTTAAAATATGGAAAGGGTCTACGTTTATTTTTGTATACGCACCACATAATCGAAACATTACGCTGTTGTAAAATAAAGAAAACAAACTTTCAGTCATCTCAGTCTCCAATCAAGATGCTTGTATAGATCGTTTGTACAAATCCCTGAAATATGACCCATCTGTCACGGTTTCAGTCCATGGACTTCACTTCCCATCAGCCACTGCACTGATGACACACACACCTGACTCATCACACACTCACCTGCACTCAGTCACACTCACGCCATACTCCAGACTCTGTTCAGCGTGGAGTATTGTTTAGCGTGTACAGAGCCTAGCCTGTGCTACTCTAGTCTTGTTTTGTATCTCGTTTGTTCCCTGTTTGTTTGCCTTTTATTCGTTTGTTTCGCGGAGAGGAATAACCTTTATATTTATGCCTCAGAAGAAGAACCCGATGCTACAATATAAAATTAACACAATATAATATAAATGTTTGCACGATAGTACAAGTAATGTCTAAGAATGTTTAGAAAAGTCTTTACTGTGAAATACTTTGATATCTTCTCGAACGCAGATGTTTATAATACGCTTAACAAAAGAGTCCCGCTGGTTTTGAAATATCAAGTAAAGTTTTTTTGGGACTGGCAGCGAGGCAGTGACTGGAGGGAGTGACCTCAATTCACATATTTTTTTGTCATTTATATATTTTGATTATACTATGTTGTTAATATGTTATTATACAAATAATACTCACATCCTTTCTCTCAGGTATGAGTCGCTAAATGTTTATGGTCATTGTCACTCTTCGCATATGGCTTTCTTAACAAAAGTTAAATCAATGTATTGTTTTCTGAAAACAAGTGAACAGGACGCTTTTCACACCCTAGTCCATTTACTTTTAACGTTACGTTTTCTCTAGTGCTTTTAACAGCACATTTGCTGTGTATGTTGATTTTAGTTCATTTTGTAATCATCATTGTTTAGTAACCCAGTTCAATATTTGGTCCCACTTCATATTAGGTGATCTTAACTACTGTGTACTTACTGTACTGCGTTCATATTGTACTAAAAAACACTTTTGCTAATATTGATGTGGGATGCGGGTAAGGTTAGGGGCAGGTTTGGTGGTTTAAGGGTGGGTTAAGGTGTAAGGAATGGGTCAACAGTGTAATTTTAAATGCAGTTACAGAAATTGATCACGGGTGTAATTACTTACGTACTTTTTAAAATATTGGTACAATGTAAAAACATGCACGCACGCAATAAGTGCAATGTTCCAAATGATTAATTTCAAGCGCATGTTAATTAGGGCCACCTAATATAAAGTGAGACCCAATAATTCTTATTTTTGATTAATGTTTGGTGAAATTATTTTTTGTTGTTGATTACATCAGCCCACACACACACACACACACACACACGTCACCGTTATCGGTTGTATTTGGTTCACCTACAGCTGATGGAGGAGGGTGTGGGCCCCGGCCCCGGCCCCGTGGCTGGAGAGTTATCGCGGAAAGAGGGGGAGCGGAAACTGGGCCCCCAATCTTTCCAGGTTGTGGGGCCCGGCATTTTTTGGTTAATATCTGAGGGCTTGCGGCTACAGAGGGCGAGGGTTTGGTTCCAGCGGGCACCACTTCCCTCATTTGCGGGTTCATAAGAGCGGATGCTGGAGAGAAGGATAGAGAATTAACGGTTTGCCATGAATGTGCTCCTTAAAAGCAATCTTTAATAATAATAAACTCTTATCATCATTATTTTGAGTATAGTGCACTGTTAGAAGCCATTGTTTCTCTCCTATTGAATACTGAAATGCAGTGCGGTATTTGAGTTGCAGTTAGTTACTGGACTTGATCTTTATGGCTATCTTGATACCTCAGGGTGCTGCTTTCGTGCTGCTTTATCAGCATCTTCTCACACGAGACCAATCTACTTCAGCATTTGGCCTGTTTTTATTCATTTTCTTGCTATACATGACCCACACATACTGAAAGGAGAAGCTTGAAGAAGTTGCTTTTGAAACTCAGCATTAGAAAAAGCTATTTTTATTGATGACTAACGATTACCGTTTTCTGACATGCGGTAACAATGTATTTATTTATTTTAAGGTGTCCTTGTTGCATAACGTTACATGTACAATAAATTATCCATAATTGCATGCAAGTAACTATATTTTTAAACCGTGAAAATATTACGATATTACTTAATATTACTTAAACGTGTAATTACATTGTGACAAGGACACCTTTAAAAATATGTAACTGTAAATATTATAGATATTTATATCTGCAATAATTCTAAATTATTTAAAATAAATCAAAATGATTAATTAGTCCAAAATGATCTGATTTAGTGTAACTTTACAAACGATCTAATATTCCATGGAACATGACGTGGGTGATTAGGAGAAAAAATGCTTTTTCGCCCCTAAATATACATCCCTGACACGTCCAGGACACTAACAGACCCTGGGAACGATACAGTGATCATGCCCAAAAAGCAGTACTTTAACTCACTTCTCTCTGTTTGTCCAAGAGAATCAGGACTGAAAGAAAGAGGTTGTTACGGCTGTACCCTTTTATACCCTTCCTGTTTTCCCAAAATCACCCTGTAATAGTGTTTCCAAAGACCTCCTCAAAAATGGGCTTTTTTCTTTAAAACAAACAGCAAAAAAAAAAGTCAGCTGAAGATTGAAAAGTAACAAAATCTCTGAGGATACCGGCTTTACTTTATTAAGCTGTTTGAATTCATTTCTGCGTGTCGATGACTGAGTTGTTTTCGTGAATGAACTAAATGCTGAATCAATCAAACATGTTTTATTAGACGTTTTCGTTTCATTAGTGGAACCTTTTTTGGGGCAGTGTCCCTTTAATTAATGAGTACTGATATAATGCATACTCTGCTTATGAGTATACTGAAGCTTATGTGTAACTTTAATTTTTTATGTTTTTTTACTTTTTTTTTTTAATTTTGAGATAAACAGATCACAAAGAGAAACTAAACTCACAATGAAAACAACGGCAAAAAATAATGCGCTTGTGCACTCTCATAAAAAAAGGTACAAAAGCCGTCTCTGCGACGTTACACTTTGTACCTTTTAGCTTCAAATGAAGTACTGACACGTTCCTTTAAGGTAACAAATGAACCGATTAGGTACAAACATTTCTCCTTTGAAAAGGGTTTTGTACCTTTGTTTCTGAGAGCGTACTACGCCGGCACCCAGCATGCACTGCAGCATGTGTCAGATACAGCGGGCTGTAGAGCCACAATGATAAAAACCTCACCTATATAGCCCAAGTAGACTTAATAAAACTGCACGAATGGACTATTAGACAATGATAGCGTCATCTGATCAAGATTTCGTCTTTGCTGCTGCAAAAATGAAACATGCAGCGCTTCTGCACTGGAACGAGTTCCTAGAACCACTGAGGGAAGGAAGTTCAGAAATTAAAAACCTTAGCCTCAGAAATTAGAAACCGTTTTGTTACTAGGAACACCGTTTGGGGGAACTAAACTAGTTTTCTTGGAAACATCATGCCATGGTTCAGTCATTAACAACAGCTTTTTTGGGAAACACATCCCTGGTTCTGAAAGTCCGGTGCCTTTTGGACATCATAAAATTTCTCCATGCACTCTGAAATATACATAATTGTTCTGAAGCAACGATTGTTATTTCATGCGACAAACTTTACTACTGCTTTTCAGGCAAGACTAACCCATCTTAAAACATCAGTGCCTTTGTTTTTTCTAAGGCGAAGCATGTTTCATTTCATGTCAAAAGCCATTTAAGACACACAGTACATCAATATTTTCTTTTTAATATTCAGTTGATAATCCCAAAATGGTCTCAACTCACCAGTTTTTTCTTGAAATCACAAATGTATGTATCTTGGGACATCTTTTGTGCTCAAAAGAAAACATAAACGCTAAATAATAGCATAGTAAAGACTCTTTTCCAAAAGCATAAACATAAAGTAGCTCTTAATTACTTACTGAGGAAGCATTACTTAGTACTGAACGTTTATAAAAGTGTTAAATACTTAAAAAATGGTAAACATAGCTGTATTTATCACATATTCTCATTTTACTTACTTTCTTTTTTGTTTTGGTAAAATTATATTTTGATTGGTCAGCTGTTGAAATAGTTCATATTTACTCTCCACGTGTGATTTTTGGTCAGTTTGGTCTTTTTTTAATAAACTGGGGTGTATATGATGTGCTCAGTCCTCCCACAGAAAACGCATTTTCTTCAGCTGTCCGGTCACCTCTTCTTCAAGAAATAAAACGTGAAAAGAGAAACTGCTTGAACACACTTAAATGAAAGAGAGAAGCACTCCCTGGAAGAAAAGAAGAGGAGAAGTGTTCAGATGATACTAGACATTGTGAAAGAGACTGAATCTCTGAGAAGGAGAACTGTGTCTGGGATCTATCAAACAGAAAGTAAAAACTTTGACTGCAGAGTTTTTGAAGAAAGAGTCTGCATTGAAGTGAATCGTGGAGGAACAGAAACAGCTTCTCTCGTGCTGGACAATGTTCAAGCAAATAAGCTTCACATTTTTCAGTGAATGCATGTCGACTGACATGAGATTTTCAGCAGATGTCAGCAACATACCAATGAAACAAAACAGATCATTTCAGAAATGATGCTACGTGCAATAAAATGGATTGACAAAAATTAAAACGTATTGCATTTAATATGATGCATTGCTCAGGTCTGGTTCTGTGGGCCTCCTCTGATCTTCAGTTTTATATTTCCTATCGGATCCCAGAGGTTTCTTGGTCGTGTTCATCTTCATCATCCTGGTACTGTAGCTGATGACGCTCATTTCGAGATCGCTTTCAAACTACTCATAGATTTCCAATCTTGTGTGTCTTTGCTTTCTTTTGCAGCTTAACTTCTGAACATATCTTTTGTTGTTTTCAGGGATTATTTCGGTTGTTACTGACATATGTTGAAAACACACACAGAGAGAGAAATGACAAAACTAAAAACAACAAAAACACTTGATGCATGTGAATTGGTCAAAAAAGCAACAGCAAACAGCAGAGCTCTGCAGCCATCTACTGGTGAAAGTGATCGTGTTTCTTTCACAACTCTGGCACGTTGTCACGCTGAAAATGAGGAACGTCCTCTGAAACGATGAAGACTCTGCTTCTTCTGCCATCTGTCCTGTGTCCGAGTAAAAACACCAGCACGTCAAACTGAAAACAAAGGGTGTTCATTTAAACACAGCTCTTTAACATTTCATCTGTTAATAGTACTAGTGCATGCGTTAACTTTTAGCTTCTGATCAACTTGCTAACAATGAAACGCATAGCAAAGCCTAACAGAGTTTCACCATTTTGGGCTTTAGCTCAAGATGCTAACATCAAACGCTAGCTTATGGCACGTCTATAGATATACGATATATATCGTTGTTTGTTAAAAGTGATAAATGATAACTACTACTGTACTATAAAGGACAGGAGGGATACGTATGGCTTTTTTTATTCCTGTAAGGTGTAGGTTTAGGGTTACAAAAAACAATATTTAATTATTCATTAATTGATCAGAGCTAGCCACATCTCATGACATCTGACTTGTTTTTATTGTTTTTTATTAAAGAAATGACAAAGATTATATTTATGCACTCGTGCTGTTACTTAATAGAGTAAAACATACACAAAAGATCAAAATTACGCAATTATATATGATAATTCAAACAGAATGTTTGAATCAGTAGACAAAGGCAGTCAATGGGTGTAGTGGAAGAGTTTTATTTAATATTTTCAAGACAAATATACCTAAAAGCATTATATTCGGAGGTATATTTTTTGTAGTCATCCGAAACTGATTCAGTACCAAAGTGCCACCAAATTATAGAATTACTATAATACTATATACGATTTAATCATTTCCGCCTCCGGGCCAGCAGGTGGCGGAAGCGCGCTATTAAGTCGCTCGGGTTTCCGGTCGCAACTAAACACCCGCAGAAGAAGAACGCGTCCAGCAGACCGCCGTTCAGATGCAGCTGCTCAATGTCTACCGAATAAACACAACATGCAGACTTTATCTTAACATGTTCATGTGTTGAGAGCATCTTTACGCTTCAGCTGCTCGTCGACCGACCGGTAAGAAACACCTGTCGCTAATCATGCTAACGATAACAACGACAGCAATGACAGTGATATATATATATATATATATATATATATATATATATATATAATAATATCTCTGAGAGTGCAGGGGTTAACGCTGCTGTGCTTCAGTCACAGGGTTCAGAGCCGATAATGTTCACGGACATGGACTACGAGCTGGAGGAGGACAAACTGTGAGTATCACGGACATCATCCAGCGATAATTAATATTCACGTTTACTCGACGTCACATCCGGCGGGGTTTGTAGACTTCGTGTCGGTCCCACTTAGAGTTGAGCGTTACGAAATGTTGACCGTCGTGTGTGATTTGTGTCCAGAGGATTCCCACGGTTCCTCGGACGGTGACCCTGAAGAAGGACTCGCAGAACCTGATCGGGATCAGCATCGGGCGGAGGAGCTCAGTTCTGTCCCTGTCTCTACATCGTCCAGGTCCAGACCTTCACGCACGCATCTTCTCCATCGCTGTCCTCAAATAGTCTTCGACTGAAGCTCATTTGAGGTGTGTGTGTGTTCAGGTGTTTGATAACACTCCTGCCTCTCTGGACGGGACTCTGGCCGCCGGTGACGAGATCACGGGAGTCAACGGCAAACCGGTGAAAGGAAAGACTAAAGTGGAGGTGGCCAAGATGATCCAGGCGGTGCAGGTACTGACATCTAACACCAGCTCGAGTCAACGCTTCTGACATCTTTATGTCTTTATAATCACTCTGAGCTGGGATGACGGAGTTGATATTAAAGACAATATATACAGCAATCACACGAGACTTTAAGTGACCGTCGACTCGCGACAGCCTTACCTCTTGAAGTACTTCTGTCTTTGAAACCTCTTCAGAAGTAGTCGGCTGTATGTTAATTTAGTGCGCTTATGCTTTTTTTTTGAGTGTGTGTGTGTGTGTGTGTATAGGTTATATAATGCAAACAACATCACAATGTTATCTGTATATGAGCACGTTCTAGACTGGTTAGGAGTAGTTGGTTGTTCTTGAGGGTGTGTTTGTGATCTGCAGGGGAAGTCGTGATCCAGTACAACAAACTGCAGGCCGACCCAAGCAGGGCAAGTCTCTGGATATCGGTAAAACTCTATATATGTGTGTGAAGGGATGCGGAAGTGTGCTACTCTCTGATGAAGGTGTGTGTGTGTGTCAGTGCTGAAGAAGGTGAAGCATCGTCTGGTGGAGAACATGAGTTCGGGGACCGCAGACGCTCTGGGACTCAGCAGAGCCATCCTGTGCAACGGTCAGACCAGAGTCGCTAACACGGCTAATGAAGTAAACGCATCGCTACCGATACGAGAGCCCCGTCACTGACGTGTGGATGTAATGTGTTGCAGATGGTCTGGTGAAGAGGCTGGAGGAGCTGGAGAAGACCGCGAGGCTTTATAAAGGTACGTTCGTACCATCGCTGCATCAAACTGAGCGTTTACTCTGGAAGTAACCCGTGTCTGTGTGCGTCTAGGGCTGATGGAGCACACCAAGAGACTGCTACGAGCTTTCTAC
>NC_056701.1:1621851-1628119 GCF_018831695.1 Puntigrus tetrazona
ATCCTGCAGAGTTCCTCTTCTGATTGAAACGGCATTATTTCGGAGGTGTTTTGAGGAAGTCGCGGGCGCCCTCGTGAGTCACGTGTGTGTGTGTGTGTGTGTGTGTGTGTGTTCGCTCCAGAGCTGCTGAAGGCCACGGCGTACTGGGACTCGACCCACAAGGCCGTGGTGCTGAAGGAGGGCGTCCTGGACCCGCAGGGCGACGCGTACGGTTACTATAACGACACGCTGTGGTCGACGGGATGGGGCGTGCTCGAGATCCGCGCGGGACGCGGGCGCGCGGCGCAGCGCGATGACGTCACCATGTTCCTGGCCGGATATCTGGAGGGTTTCCTGACGGCGCCGTGAGTCTCCGGAAGTCATCCTCATCCTCTCTTTTTTTTTTTTAATTGGATTTTTTAAATTAAAATAATACAATAGACAATACAAAACACAAAGAACAGGGATTGAGTAAAAATCTAAATTAAACACGCAATCAAGGCCTTCGGATCACTCCGAGCGCAGCCGGACAGTTTTGATCACCTTTCTATTAGTGCTTCTTTGAATAGTATAACAATAGCTTTCCAGTTCTTCATATAAAACACTGTGAAACAGGCTTCTCTGTTAGAAAACTTACGAGTAGATTCATAACAAAAGTTTCCGCATTCATGTCACCTTGGCTGAAATGTCCAAAAACAACTTTTCAAAAGCAAATGTACCTTTTGATGAACACGGAGACATCATGCAGCAACTTTGTGAGCGCCCTCATCTTCTCAGACCGCCGACCTTCATTCAGACGCCGTGAAACACAGACGCTGCTTCATTTTTATTACGAAATAATTTCCTGCAACATCATCATTTTTTTCATCATTGTTTATATATATATATATATATATATATATATATATATATATATATATATATATATATATATATATATATATATATATATATATATATATATATATATATAATGACTGAAAATTGAGTTTAAATTCTAATGTATGTGACTAATATTAAATGTCAATGGTGTAAAATTATATAGCTTACAATATAAAATGGTGGTATTTAAACAAAACTGCTCTCATCCAGATGTGTGATGTGGAATGTCAGTTTATTATGTGTTTCTGTAACGAGCGACTAATAATAATGACTGGTGTGTGTTTCAGGCAGATTTTTGATCATTACACCAACATGTACCCGCAGCTGATCGAGAATCCCAAAACACTGCTGGCTGTCAAACGCTTCATGGCGTGAGTGACGCTCCTCTGTGTGTGTGTGTGTGTGTGTGTGTGTGTGTGTGTGTGTGTGTGTGTGTGTGTGTGTGTGTGTGTGTGTGTGTGTGTGTGTGTGCTTGTGTGTGTGTGTTATCGTGTTCGGACTGACGTGTTGACTGTGTGTGTGTCTCAGGAAGCAGGACGACTGGTCCCGGGCTCAGGTGAAGAGTAACTCGTCTGATCCTCTGTGGATTCACACGGGCCTGATCCTGGCTCAGCTGGACGGGCTGCAGGCCGGAGTCACCGACTGGGCCAAACAACACGGGAGGGCGGTGAGAGCAGAGCGGGACAGCTGCTTACTTTCCTTACCTTTTCTGTTTTATCAGGTTGCTTTTCTGTTATTTTTCCTATTTCCTACTTTACAAATTAATTTAAAAATAAAATAAATTTAAAAATAAAATTGTTCCTTTTAATTTTTCCATTTATAGAAAAATTTTATCATCCATTTTCATTACTATTTATTTAGCTAAAGAATATTTTTTTAATCATCTTATTACATCAAAAGGTTAAAAGCAAGGTTAGTTAGCTGGTGTGTCTTCTCGTCTCTCTCTGCAGCCTCTGTCTCAGTTTGCCTTCCAGTTCCTGAACGCGTCGGTGATCTGCTGGATCTGATCCCCGGCGCTGGTTCCTCACGGACGCCCAGCTTGAAGCGTATAAAGCTCCTCCGATGGGCCACTGCTCTGCGCCATAAAGGTATCAGACATCATGGAGACTGACGCCAGGAGAGCGTGTGTGCTGCTTCTCAACTGCTCTGTGTTTCAGATGTTGCCTGGCTTTGAGAACCTGTTGTTCGGCTCACCCAGCTGGTACACATACGCTGCCACCATGCGCATCTACAAACACTGGGACTTCCAGACTGAGTGAACCACACACGGCCACCGGGACTCTGTCCTTCAGCAGCTACCTGGTACTCACTCTCATTCATTCACTCTTTCCTTTCACTCTCTCACTTTATTCCACTCTTTCTCTCTCACTCTCACTCACTCTTCCTGCCTCTTTCTTTCTCTACTCTTTCCTCACTCTCTCTTTCTCTCACTCTTTCACTCTGCTCTCTCTCTCCTCTCTCTTCACTCACTCACTCTCTCTCTCACTCTTTCACTCTCTCACTCTCACTCACCCATTCACTCTCTCTCACTTCTTTCTCACTCTTTCACGCATTCACTCACTCCAATTATCTCTCTTTCACCCATTCATTCACTCTCTCTCTCTCATTCACTCATTCCTCCTCTCTTCTCTCTCACTCTCTCTCACTCTTCTCTCTCACTCTTCTCACTCTCTCTCTCTCTCTCTCTCTCACTCACTCTCTCTCTCACTCTCTCACTCTTCTCTCTCTCACTCTTTCTCTCACTCTCTCTCACTCTCTCTCTCTCTCACTCTCACTCTCTCTCTCTCTCTCACTCACTCTTTCACTCTCTCTCCTCTTCTCACTCTCCAATTCTCTCTCTCACTCACCCATTCATTCACACTCTCTCTCTCTCATTCACTCACTCACTCATTTTCTCTTGCTCTCATTCACTCACTACACTCTCTCGTTGTAAGGGCTCATTTTTTGTTTGTTTTTAAGTTGAATTCGTGCATCATGCAGTGCGTGGTTTGTGCAATATATGAATGTCTGATGTCTGTGTTTTCAGGTTTCCTGGTGTCTCTGGATGATTTCTATCTGCTGGGCAGCGGCCTGATGATGACTCAGACCACCAATAACGTCTTCAACACCTCTGTACTCCTTCATCTCTCCTGCCAGCCTGTTCTCCTGGCAGAGGTTCTCACTGGCACACACGGGCTGGCAAAGACGGCGGAGAGCAGTGGGCCAAAACCTTCTCCAGATACAACTCTGGTCAGAAATCATCATTCACTCCTTTACAGAAGCTACTGGTCCGCCCATGTCTCATTGTGTTTTCCGTCTGATCCTCGCTCAGGGACGTACAATAACCAGTACATGGTTGTGGACACGAGTAAAGTGAATCTGGGCAGCAGTCTGGAGGACGGAGCTCTGACGGTGGTGGAGCAGATCCCGGGCTGGTGGAGTATTCGGATCAGGCGCAGGCGCTGCGCAGAGGTCACTTTCACTTCTTTGTGACTTTGGGGCTGAATGAAACCCGGACATGTTGTACATCTTGTGTGTGTGTGTGTGTGTGTGTGTACAGGTTACTGGTCCGTCCTACAATGTGCCGTTCCACCGCAAGATCTACGATCTGAGCGGATCTGAGGAGATGTGGAAGCAGTGCGCGAGGAGTTCTCATACGACCTTTGCCCTCGCGCTAAGATCTTCCGCGCTGACCAGTCGTCCGTCAGCGACCTGAACTCCCTCAAACACATCATGAGATACAACGGTAAACGAGTCACAGCATCTTCTAATGAAATCACCTCTAGGCTTCACTTCTTTAGGTAACTAGATTTATAATAAAAGAAATTAGATGACTAAGTTCTAAACCTTTTAATGCAGCTGGACACTTGATTTAAGATTCATTTAAATCTTAAGATTTATTTTATTTATTTAAGGCACACACACACACAAATATATTATATAGTGTTGTGGGTTTGTTTTTTTTATTATTTGAATTGGTTTATGTCTGGAATTTTCAACCTTTTTTTATTTTTAGCATAGTATATTCTTTTAAAGTATTTTCCATTTGCATTTCTTTTTTCGTGTACACACAATCATACACACATACTCACACACAGAGACACACATACTCTCACACACACACACACACATACTCTCACACACAGAGACACACATACTCTCACACACACACACACATGTATGTTTCATGTGCTCCAATTAAAACATAATAACTTATGACTCAAGTTTCTTTTAGAAATTTGTCCTTTAAACATCTCTCAGTAAAGCCGTGTGTGGCGTCAGCAGCTGTCAATCATCATCATCTCAATCTGTGCTCAGATTATAAGAGCGACCCGTACTCGCAGGGCTAATTCGTGTAAGTCCGTCTGCTGCCGTGAACGACCTGCAGCAGCACCGAGCCAGTCCTGGAGGATGTTACGACACCAAGGTCAGCTGACTGCCTGTCATTAACCAATCAGAGCGCGTCCTCTGCTCTGCTGACGCTGTGTTGTCGCTCAGGTGACGGATCTGCACATGGCGGAGGAGTTCACGGCCGAGGCGGTGAACGGGCCGACTACAGACGGAGGGCTTCCGTCTTCTCCTGGGAGGCGTTCAACAGCACGCCCCATCAGGGTCTTCCTCCCAAATACAACTTCAGCTTCGTCCCTGATGCAGCCGCAGCTCTTCCACCCTGAGGATCATGCGGGATTTCTCGCCGAGCACACGAACCCTTCAATCTTTCCATGCGACGATTAATTTGATCCATAAAATCAGCACCGAACTCTACAGCTGCCACGTGACAATCAGTCCAGGACTTTTTACTTCTCTTTGATTGCTATATTGAGGAAACCATGTTTTGTTGCCCATTTCCATCACGCAGGATAAAAAAAAAAATTTTAATTTAGAATTACCATAAATAATCAGTTACTGGAAATAAGATATATGCAAGTCCAAATTGATAAAAGATAAAATGTCAATGTTACGATGTCACACACGCAGGAAAAAAAGTGGAATTATAAAACGCAAAGTTAAACCGACAAACCTACGAGGTAACATGTTTAATTACGTGTAAACTGGGTTGAAAGTCATAACTGTGAGTAAAACATCAAAATATAGTATGGTACTACGTAAAATATGCATAATCCTGATTTTGAGGTAAAGTCAAAAATGTTAAAATTGAGGTGAAAATGTAGTCACGATAAAGTAAGTTATAATTTTAGGAAAAAGAGGAAATGATGACATGCAGGTTGTAACTGATAGGGTAAGACATGACTTAAATTATGACATACTGCCAAAATTGGCGATATCAAGTCAGAACAGGCAAAAAAATAATAATTTACATAATAGGACTCAATATGATTTAGTTTTTTAATTTAACATAAATGTTTATTGGTATGTCATAATTCTGACTTTCATCTCATAAATATGATTTATGTCTAAATTTTGACTGTTTTGATGATTTACTGAAGCATGACTTTTATGTCGTGGTAGAAATGGGTTTCCATAAATTAACATAACACAGATGAACATCTTTAAAAGGAGAACGCCAGTATTGTTGCCATTTTTAAAATCTAGTCAAAGATGCGAAAGAACAACACGAGCAGAAATGTTTGAATGTAAACAGTTTTGTGTTGTTTGACGACTCTGCTGCTTCTCAGATCTCTCTTCTCTCAGGGAACTGACTCACAAGTGCCTTTGTTAGTATTTGAGCACGCTGTCCAACCAACGTTTTGTAATCTGTGATGTTTTTTTGTTTTTTTTTCCTCACTTTGATTCAACCAATGAATGAGATGAATGAATACAAGCTCTCATCTCTTATTCTTGAGTGGTTTTTTGACACCAGTTTAGTAAATCAGTTATTCTGCTCTTTTTTTCTGCAACTTGGATTTTTTCAGTAATTTTTGTGTGCATGTTGTTCTTTGTTTTTTTTTTTTTGGTCAAAAATATTGCACCCCATATTATTATGTATAGAAAACTGCAACTCCTTCTCTCAGGAAAAATGTTGTGGTACTATGTTTATTTATTATTTCTGTTTGTTAGTTAGAAAAGTCAAATCTGATATAATTCCACACAGAACCCAAAAATGCATTGACCAAATTAGCACCCCCTTTGAAAAACTTCAATGGTCAATCAATGGCTTTCTGTAACGCCTGTCTACTGGATTTTTTGGACCCTCTTGTTTTGCAGACTGCTCCAGGTCAGCTGTTTTGAGATCTTTTCACAGGTGATCTATGGGATTCAGATCTGACTCATTGCTGAACTGGAACTCAGAACCGTGCTTTCTGAAGTGTGTTCGGGTAATTGTCCTGCTGGAAGACCCATGACCTCTGGTGGAGATCCAGCTTTCTGATACTGGCACCGCGTCATTAACTGTAAAAATCTAATCTGATGATTTCATGTTAGCGTCACACATCCAGTGCTATGTGTGTCTAAATACAAATCACAGCAT